>NC_049911.1:23991957-24291957 GCF_001411555.2 Juglans regia
AAAATATTTTCATTTTAATGCGGAAAGAAGAAACTTTTTCCGGGCAGGTGAAACTGATGGAGTGGATCTTGCAGATACAAAATTCTTCAGTATTATGTTGGTACTCGTCGAATCACTTTTTGAGGCTGTCGGTATATTTGTTATATTTTGTCTTGCTTGCTTGATCCAACTGTCCTCTACTATATTTACAGGTTTTTAAGTAAAGGTGGTGTTATGATTTTGGCTACTTGGTTGAGTCAAGCTGCTGTCGAAGAGCAAACAAGCGTTCTTCTTGTAATTCTTAAGGTATATACATATTTGTGCTGTTAATTAACTGTGTACTTGCTTTATATACATTTCTCAGGATTTCAATGGTTACTTGTTTTCTAGGTTCTTTGTCATATGCCTCTCCATAAAGCTCTCCCTGTACATATGTCAGCCATTCTGCAAAGTGTTAACAGACTGCGATTTTATAGGACATCAGGTGTGTTCTTTTTGCAGTGACTATTCTGCACCTGTACTCTCCTTCTCCGTCGCCTCATATTTTTCTACTGCTCACCTCATATTTTTCTACTGCTTACCTGTACTCTGGTGGAATGGAGAATGCCTCAAGTATATGAATTGTGGAGTCTTCTTTTCCCTTTTATATGATAACTCAGGGTTTGTTAATGCCAGAACAAGGCGCTGACTTCATAATTCTTTCTAAATCATTTTTTACTATATATATATATATACATCTGAAGTCTTGTGTGCTTTTGGATGCTAGATGATTAGGAGATAGTTTATTAAAAAATGTACAGGTGAAAATATCATCAAAGCATTGGTTTTTCCATTTTCTTCGTAGATGATTTTAACCTTTTGAAGCATTGAAGACTGTTTTTTAGGATGCTGCTGTTGTATTTCTTTTTGCACCCTGTGATACTTTTGAATCTCATTTATCTGATTTGAAGATCAGACATATCAAACAGGGCAAGAGTTTTGTTATCGAGATGGAGCAAATTATTAGCAAGAAGCCAAGCATTGAAGAAACCTAATGGCATGAAATCTGCCAGTGACATTCATAATGATATAATGCTGAAGCAGAGGCAAGTCATATCTTTACCTCTTATCCTTGGAAGATTTGTAAAATTAGTTTTTAATAATTGCACTCTACTTTTTGCAGTATTGAGGATATAGTGGGTGAAGAATCATGGCACTCTAGTATCGATATTCCTGTAAGCACTAAGGATTTACTACCTATTTTCTAAATGGGGGTTTTTGTTGTGCAATGTTTCAACTCTTATTTTAAAAAAAAATGTTTCAACTCTTATTTTCTTTCATTTTTTTGGCTGTACAGGAAGACATTCTTGCTCCTCCTTATGGAAATTTAGAGCATTCAAGGTGGGTATTTTTTTTTTTTGGTGACATAATTTAGGTCAGTTGGCCTTTTTTTGGTAGTTGTGGAACTATTGAGCACATATTTCTTTTCAGAAAATTGGAATCTCCACAAGCACTGAAACTTTTACCAGCATCTTCAGATGACTCAAATAGGAAGCAAATTCTCGGTGTCTCTTCATCCCGTATCCTTGGTGTTGCTAATTTGCTCTCTCTCTCTCTCTCTCTCTAAATTTTAATTTGTAAAAAAAGCAATGACTAACATATTTGGAGGGCTTACAAGAGAATACTCAAAAAAAAAAAAATCATTAGTATAGGAATTACATCTCTTATTAGTATTGACTTCTAACTTTATATGAAGTCTGGTTACTTGGGCTGTTTTACCTTTTATATCTTTGCATCTGCATCTATTTAGTCTGTGCTTTTTTCGGCTGAAAGTATTTTCTGGGAAAACATTTTCATCTCTTGTCCCTTTTGGAAAGGGCAGAAAAAAGAGGTTGATGGAAAATGGCTAGTGAGTGAATGGGAAAATCATGTGCATGTCGTGGAAAATGACTTCTTACCCCTCTTCAGGGCAGTAAGTCATTTTCCACTGCTTGCTTTATGCGTTTTTCTTCACCTAGGTAATAAATAGACTTTTTTGCTCAAATAAAAAACAAAGAATCTTCTGCTGAAAGAATTTTGTTATTGCAAATAATCTTAAAGATTATTAGATATGATGTTTTCTCCCCTTACATGCTCTCTCTCTCTCTCTCTCCATTCCGTCACTTTGCATTTATAGCGAATCTAAAAAATTATAATTGCAAATAAATAGTCATAAAAATCATTAGATTGATTTTCTATTTTTCCAGAGTAAATTAATATTATGATTAAAATGATTAATATGTGACAGTTATATAAACACAGTCATGTTTTCAATGCAACCAAACACCAAAAATTATTTTATGTATCTTTTTCAGGGTGTCAACTAAACATCAGAAAATTAGTAGTTTTTCCCAAAAATATTTTCATCTGAACATATTTTCCTCATTTTACGTTGAAACAAACGTAGCAGTGATAGTTATATATATATATATATATATCAGTGGATCTTTTTCATGAAGTAGTGGTCATTACATAAAAAATGCATATTCTACATACAACAAGATGTGTACAAGAAAGTCATCTTTCTAGAAATAAAAAGGATACAGGAAAATCATGTAAGACTAACTAAGCCTGTTAGATCCTTAGCTGGTAACAGAAAGCAGAGAACGCAGAAAAGTTCAGATGGTGGAACAGCCGGTTCAAAAAATGGGAGGCAGAAGCCAACAGGCCACAAGAGCAGCACCTGTAAGTCGAGGCCGTCCAATGTCTGCCGATGACATTCAAAAGGCGAAAATGCGTGCTCTATTCATGCAAAGCAAGTATGGGAAAACTGGTTCTTCTAATGATAGTAAAGAAGCAAAAACTGAAGGTCTTAACAAACCTTCAAACACTCAGCCCAACACTTCAAATCCCGTATCTAAAGTTGCTCTTTGGCCTAAAACTGAGGAAGAAAAGAAACCTGTCGTACACCCATTGAAAAATTCTAAGAGGTCAGAAACTCCTCTTGATACAATGCTGAAAATGAATTCAAAGGAGCCTTTATGGGAGCTGTGCGGGAGGGTTCAGATCCCATGGCAGATGCCACCAGGTACATCTGCTTTTAGTGCTTCTTTATTGGTTTCTTTTGTTTGCCAATAATATTATTTGTTGAAAGAATAGCTGTCTTGACAGCAAAATTAACTGAGCAGTTGAAAAGTTCCCTGAATCTTATGTGATAGAGAGGAAAAACTTGAGTAGTCCCACATTTTTCATTGGAGGGAGATTCATATGGTCATTGTCAACTGCAGATGTTAAGTCCATGTCCCCTCCCCTTTCTGCTTTCCCCTTCAACTATTTTCATTTCTACTTTTATGACTTGGATTGGAATTTGTGTATAGAACTTGAGAGTTGGACATTTTTTCAGTTGTATACCTTTCTTTTGTTCCCCGTGTTCGTCTTAGGTAATTATTGAAATTGCTCACAAGAAAAGTTATTGTAGAAAGCAAATGATATTATTTAACTGTCTCTTGATATCAATGAAATTAGAGTATTAGGACCATTTGGGGGCTGGACGGGAGGTTGTTCACAAATTTGATGACACCCTGTACCCCCCTTAATCTTTTGGCAATGGTGATACTGTTGTTTATTCACCGTGGCTTTCACTTTGGGTAGCCTTTTCAATGCATGTGCTTGTGTACCATTATATAGGACTTTGCGAATTGCTTCCCAGGAATCATAATAACTGTGCATCTGATGATTTTGGTAGAATGGATGAGATATCATTAATCCTTTCAAGCTGATGTATCATCCAAGATTTTATAAATCATTGTAATTTTTTTGGATTATTAGACAAAAGATTTTCATTTGTATAGCAATTGAATATGGCCCTTAAACTTTGCCATAGATCTTCAGCATGAGTATCATTTGTACATTGCAATTGGAGTGGGAATTCTGCCCCTTCAGTACATTATTCACTGCTGCAACCCTTTTTATGGAGCAAACTCTATTGGGAGCATGCCTTTACTTCAATGAGTCATTACCAGGAGTTCGATAGGAGAAGATGCGTTGACCGGAGGCAGAAATTTGTAATAGGGTCTTCGTATGCTGTTGAAAATAAAATCATTCTGTTCTGTTTGTCCTGGTATATAACTTCATTTAATTAACAGACACTACGAGCTTATTTTCACATCTTCAGGACCTCATTCCCACTACCTTATTTGTTTTCCCTTCTTATTATTGATCTGGTTATATCCACGGGGGTTTTTGTTTTAACTCGGAATCAAATAATTCAAAGCTATGGAATTTGAAAATTTTCAATTTTCCTTTTCTATGTGGTGTTTGAATGCCTCCCCAATCACTTTGCTGCCCAATAATGAGCGTGCCTTCTATTTTCGTGAATTTTGAACACATTATTGTATGTGAGAGGCTAAATGACATGGCTGCTGTATATAAAGTGGTGAAAAACTAGAAGCCTGCATGACTAGTAGGCATAAAGTAATGATTGGAGAGTTTGGTATGGATGTCTTTTGATTTCTAGTAGATTGTAAGATTGATCGCACTCAAAATAGAAATTTACTTGCCACTTTCTCCTGTGTGGTGAAATTACTATTGAATTTATATATGGCTTGCTTGCAGCTCAGAATCAGTTTGTTAGATTCTAAAGACGGCTTTGACAGTAAACTTTTATCTATCTGGCAATCTTCAGTTTGTCAAATATATTTGTTAGGCCGTTGTATCACCATTGTATGCCAGGTATATTGCGGGAAGCAGTCATTTGATTCTAGTCGTGCAACTTCTATGGGGTGCAAGTGGTTAATTGACTGACTGCAGAAATAAGTCAACCACCTTTAATCTTCATTTGATTTTATTGTTTTTCTTCCAAACATTGTAGGAAATAAGGGTATGATTACCTAATTACCAATTTAGTATATAGCGAAGGGGTCGGCCTTTCCTCAATGAAACCCAAAATTGTGTCATGGAATGTCCGCGGGCTCAACAAGGTTAATAAGCGTCTTCAAATAAGGAACTTGCTGCGGGAATGGAAGGCGGACATTGTTTGTTTACAGGAGACAGATGAAATTAATTACTAGAAGAGTTGTACGAAGTTTGTGGAGTTGTGTACAAGTGGATTGGGTGTATTTGGCCTTAAATGGGGCGTCAGGAGGTGTGTTGATGATGTGGGATAAAAGGGTGGTGGAGAAAAGAGAAGAGTTTATAGGGGCGTACTTGGTATAATGCTCCTTTATGAGTGTAACAAATAACTTTTTGTGGGCCTTTGCTGGTGTATATGGACCAAACTTAGACAATGACAGAAGACTATTGTGGGAAGAACTAGCTGGAATACATAGTTTGTGGGACCTCCCATGGTGCATTGGTGGAGATTTTAATAGGGGTGGGCAACAGGAGACTATTGTGGGAAGAACTAGTTGGAATACATAGTTTGTGGGACCTCCCATGGTGCATTGGTGGAGATTTTAATAGGGGTGGGCAGCGGGGCCCCGCACCTCGCTGTCCCACCCCCGTTCACTCAGCCCCTGCCCTGCAAGGCAAGACACTGGCGGGAGTGGGGGGCGGTATGGCCCCATCCCCCACCCCGCACCCAATTTTTTTTTTTTTTTTTATATAAATATATATTTATATATAAATATATATTATTTTTACTATATATAAATATATTAATATGCATTAAATAGAACTTTTACTTGATGCTTTGTGTAAGTTGTAGTGTAGTAAGGTGACCCTTTTATAGATTGCCTTGACAATACAAGTCTCACACTTAAGCAATGTGATACTCTTGTGTTACACTACAACTTACACAAAATATGCGCTAGCAAATTTAAAAATTACGTAGTTTTTAAATTATAGTCATATTTACAAATTTAAATTTACAATGAGTCCAAAAATTTGTTTTTGATCACTTTTGGACCCAAAAATAATTTTTGGGCCTAGTGGACTGTAGTCCATTATTGAAGTGGGCGGGGGGTAGGGGGCGAGGCGGATTGTGAGTCCGACCCCGGGATGCGGGGGCGGGGGGCAAGGAGGGGCTACCCCGCACCGTATGGTGCAGGTAACACCCATAGATTTTAATGTCATGAGATTTTCAAGTGAATGTTCCGAAAATAGAAGAGAGCGGCCAACAATGATAAGAGTTCTCGGAGTGCATCTTTGATTTAAACCTAGTGGATCTGCCACTAGTGGGGGGTTCTTTCACGTGGTGGAATAATCTGACGGGGTCTCGATTGGATAGATTCCTGATATCGCCAGAATGGGAGTCATTTTCTGGATGTTTGGCCAAAGAGAATGCCTCATCTTTGCTCGGATCATTGGCATATCATGCTAGATTGTGGTGGCATCCAACGAAGGCGCAGGTATTTCAAATTTGAAAATATGTGGTTGAAATCTGAAGGTTTTGTGGATAGAGTTAGACAGTGGTGGGCATCATATCAGATACAGGGGACCCCTAGCTTCACCTTTGCAAGAAAAGTGAGATCTAAAAAAAGATTTAAAGCTTTGGAACATGCAGTCTTTTGGTGACGTAGGGGAACACAAGAAAAGCAAGGGGTTGGAGATTGAAGAATTAGAGAGGTTACAAGATGACCGACCTCTTACACAGGAAGAAGTAACTCGGAAGATAGGGTTGGTGGCAGAGCTTGAGAGGATTATCTTATTAGAAGAGACCTATTGGCGTCAAAAATCAAGAGCATTGTGGTTAAAGAAAGGAGATCGTTGCACGGAGTTTTTCCACCGAATAGCCAACTCTCATAGAAGAAACAACAACATTGAGATGCGAAGAATTAATGGAGTGGATTGTGGGAAGAGCAGGTGATTCACAATCATGTAGTTGATTTCTATGAGCAGCTACTTTCCGAACAGATGGGATGGAGGCCTACGCTTGATGGGCTTGGTTTTGATTCCATTGGGCCATATGATGTTTGTCGATTGGAGAGTCCTTTTGAGGAGGCGGAGGTTTACGAAGTGGTGAGGAAAATGGTTAAAGACAAGGCACTGGGTCCCGATGGTTTCTCTATGGGTTTCTTTCAAACATGCTGGGACATGTTAAAGAATGATCTAATGAAGGTGTTTCAAGAGTTCTTCTCAGCTAAAAATTTTGAAAAAAGCCTTAACGCCACTTTTATCGCTTTGATACCAAAGAAGGTTGGGGCTGTGGAGATTAAGGAGTTTCGGCCTATTAGTTTGGTAAGTGGGGTTTATAAGATAATCTCCAAGGTGCTTGCGAACCGTCTAGGTGAGGTATTGGGGCAGATAATTACAAAATCCCAAAATGCATTTGTAAAGGGTAGACAGATTCTAGGCGCGGTTCTTATTGCCAATGAATGCCTTGACAGTAGACTGAAAGCTAGCACTGCAGGCATCATTTGCAAGCTAGACATGGTGAAGGCGTATGATCACGTTAACTAGGATTTCCTTCTTATCTTCTTGGGGGGTGTGGTTTAGGGGAGAGGTGGCGATCGTGGATCCGCTGGTGCATATCAACGGTGAAATTCTCGGTTTTGATAAACGGAAGCCCAGTTGGCTTTTTTCATAGCACACGAGGTTTATGACAAGGAGATCTGTTGTCTCCATTACTTTTTGTTATTGTGATGGAGGCGCTAAGTAGAATGACATCAGCAATGTTTAATAATGGTTTCGTGGCTGGCTTCTCGGTTGCTACCCCGGAGAGGGGAATTATTAATATTTCCCATTTGTTTTTTGCAGATGACACACTTATATTTTGTGAGGCAGATCTAAACCAGGTTCAAGCACTGAAAGCTCTTCTCTTTTGCTTTGAAGCAGCGTACGGGTTGAAGGTGAATTTTGATAAATCAGGGATGGTGCCAATTGGAGAGGTTCAATACATAAGACGGTCGCTAACACTCTAGGGTGTAAGATTGCCTCTTTCCTTATGACTTACCTTGGAGTTCCATTAAGGGCTACCTCGAGAGCGTATTTGTTATGGGACACAGTGATTGAGAAGGTAGAGAGTGGAGACTGGCAGGATGGAAGAGAATGTACCTGTCAAAAGGTGGTAGGATTACCTTGATTAAGAGTACATTACCTAATTTACCTACTTATTTCTTATCTCTTTTCCCTATCCTGGCAAGCGTGGCGGTTCAAATTGAGAAACTTCAACGTGACTTCATGTGGAGTGGTGTGGGGGAGGAGTTCAAATTCCACCTCGTAAGTGGGAGAAGGTGTGTCGCCCTATCTCCAATGGTGGATTAGGTATTAAAAATATGAGAATTTTTAATCGGGTGCTACTTGGCAAATGGTTGTGGAGATACAATAAGGAACTAGAAGCCCTAAGGAAGCTGGTGTCGGAGAGCAAATATGGAGGACTATGGGGAGGATGGTGTACTAAAGAAGTGAGGGGCTCATGGAGTGGGGTTGTGGAAACATATAAGAAGAGGATGGGAGGTATTCACTAGACAAACTAGATTTCTTGTGGGTATGGGTTCCATGATTCAATTCTGGAGTGATAACTAGTGTGGTAACAGTGCTCTACAGGATGTATTTCATTCACTTTTCCGGTTTGCAAGTGCCAAAGATGTTTCAGTGGCTGAAGTCATGGTGATAGCGGGGGAGCAAATCCAGTGGAATATCAATTTTAGTCGAGTGGCACAAGACTGAGAAATGAGTAGTTTTAAAGAATTTTTCAGCCTCTTATACTCTATAAAATCAAGCAACCAACAGGAAGATATGTTGTGGTGGACACAAGTAGGTAAAGGCTCTTTCTTGGTTCGCTCTTACTACAAGTCCCTCACACAAGAGCCCAATATTCAGTTTCCATGGAGAAGGCTATGGGGACATAAGGGACCACCCAAAGCAGCCTTCTTTGTGTGGACAACTTCATTGGGTAAGATCCTCACAACAGACAATTTGAGGAAACGGAGGGTGATCATCGCAGATTGGTATTGTATGTGTAGGAAAGGGGGCGAGTCGGTGGACCATCTTCTTTTACATTGTGAGACAACTAGGGTGTTATGGAATGAAGTGTTTAGTAGAGTAGACTTGGATTGGGTTATGCCCGAGACAGTGGTGGCAGTTCTGGCCAGCTAGAAAAATCTAAGAGACATTAAACATATTAAAGCTGTGTGGAAGATGGTCTCCATATGCGTCATGTGGTGTTTGTGGCAAGAGCGCAATGAACGGACTTTTGAAGACAAGGAGAGATCGCTAGAGGAACTAAAAACTTTTTTTATTAGAACTCTTATGTATTTGGGCCACTGCTGTTGATTTTGATGTCATGGATCTACATGATTTTCTTGTTTCTATTGCGCCTACTTAGATAGGGCATACTTTCTGTATTTGTACTGGGCTATGCCTATTTGTTGATTAATAATACTTATTTACATCTAAAAAAAAAAGTATGTAGCGAAGTCCAAGATGGCAAGATGCTCCACATGTATGTTGTGCAGTAATAATGAACCGCAACACTTGCATTAGCTTGGTTTTTCTCGTCCTTTCCTGGATTCCTTTGAAAGTTCTTAAGTTTTGTTAGTGGAGGACTCTTTTCTGTGTTTCAATAAACTTTCTGCCGACTGCAGCCATTTATGCCCTCTTCCTTTCTGCAGAAATGATACACGATGATGTTTGGAGAGTCGGTGCCGGTGAGAATAGCAAAGAGGTAGAAGTCCAGAAAAACAGAAACCGCCGTGAGAAGGAAACTATTTACCAGACAGTCCTGGAGATCCCATCCAATCCCAAGGAACCATGGGACATTGAAATTGACTATGATGACACGCTGACCCCAGAAATCCCAACCGAACAGCTGCCCGATGCTGACAGTTCAGAACCACAGGTTGCTTCTAATCAAGATGTAAACAATGCTGTTTCTTTAGAACCCACCTCGTCTCAAGTTGGTAATGCAAGTACAGCCGAACCAGATCTTGAGTTGCTTGCAGTTCTGCTGAAAAACCCTGAATTGGTATATGCATTGACGTCTGGACAAGCTGGAAATTTATCAGATGAACAAACTGTGAAACTGCTCGATATGATCAAGGCTGGTGGGGCTGGTTTTAATATGTTAGGCGGAAAAGCGGAGGAGCAGGCTGGTGGGGCTGGTTTTAATATGTTAGGCGGAAAAGCGGAGGAGCAGGTCCAAGTTTCACTTCCATCCCCGACTCCCTCCAGCAATCCTGGAACGGTGTGTTACTTTGGGCCCATGCCTGCTACTTTTGCCTGATATCTCACGTATTTACTCCAAAGTTGCGAGGGTGGCTCCATTTGCCCTCCACTTTGCCATTCATTACCAAGGATAGTAAATAGTGCTACCCCTTTCTTGAAAGCCATTAATTTAAAATTAAAAAAAAAATTGAAAACCCATGCATTTGGTGATTATCCCAACAGCAGAAGGTTATTTCACGGTCTCTCTCGCTGGTGGGAGTTCATACACGTCCATATATATATATATATGTGTGTGTGTGTGTGTGTGTGTATACGCGTATACATACATATATTTATTAAATTTTTTAACAACCAAAAATGTCATTGCCACTCGGACGTGTGGCAACTTTAGAATATGAATCTGACGTCAGATTTATCCTTCCATGGAAGATTCTTGCGTCCCATGCATAGCTTTGAAACCAGTGACTGACTAACAATTTGTAGAACTCTTGTTGCCATCTTTGGTAAAATACTATTTAGTAAATAATATTCTTTTTTGGTATAAAAAATAAAACTGTTATTATTAAAGAACTACTCTTGTTTTTGTGTTTTTTCTTTCTTTCTTTGACCTCTTTTCTAATCTGCCTTTCCCTGATGAATTTTACAGAGTGGATGGGGAGCAGAAGTTGCGAAGAATCCATTCTCGCAACAAACGTCAATGGCTAACAGAGCTGCCTACACTTCGCAAGGATTAGCTACCACCGGCTTGGTGTTCTCTCAAGCTACAACATCTAACCTTGTTCAACCACAGCAGCAGCCAGCAAGAATGGCCACTTATTCATTGCCTCAAACGACTACAACCATACCCGAAAACCAGCTGCCTTCTATTGTTCACCACAATCGACTTACCAATTCTCCAATATTGCAAACACCGGCCTCAGAAGTAGTCGTAACCACAAAGAATTTGTCTGCCATGGGCGCTTCCTTGCATAACTTGTCAACTGCAGCTGTCACACCAAATGCCCCCGCTTCCTTCCCATCACTTCCTTTAATGCAAACTCCGGCGCGGCCCCAAACAGTATCTCAATCACTGAATCCATCACCCCTTTTGTCTGAGCCTCGGATACCTGCAGCTCAATACTCTAGAACCCCAATCGGAAAACTAGACCCTGTTTCTGACTCTGTTTGGAGAGCAAGCCAGGGTCTGCCTCCAAATTATCATTCTCAAGCTAATCAAAATAACTATAATGCAATGGTTGGAGGATCTAGGCAGCCTCCGTTGCAGCCAGGTCCTTCTTGGGAGAGAAATGAATATGTTGTTGGGGAAGAATTTGAATCATGGAGCCCAGAGAATAGCCCTACTCGAACCACAGACTACATGTCGGGACGGAATTTTCCTGAACCGAGAACGAACCCGGGGTGGAATTATAGGCCTGACCGGTCTAGACAACGGAATTTTTCTGGTTACCGGGACCATAATAGGTATGGAGACAGAAAGTGGCGTGACCGGAGGCACTGAATTTGTACTTAAATTTGGCTTGATCTTGCACTGCCCGACTGGCAATTTTCCTGATATAGAGGGATTTGTGAATAACGGAGTTTTTCGCATGGGAGTTGGGAGGTTTCAGGATTACAATGGGTTTCGGTACGAGGACAATATTAGAATTCAGTTGACTTTATTGACGCCATTGCAGCAATCTCAGAGATGTTCATAACTTTTCGTTATTAATCGGATTAAAATGGTCTAAAAGCTTGCCAATTTTGTTTTTCTTCTGGACCGTCCTTCCTCACAAAAAGCAACTTAAAAGCCTGGCTGACCAATAAAATGGAAATATGGGCTTCTTCGACGAGTTGTCTCATATAAACAACCATACAGTTTCCCCAATGGCTACCTACCTCAAGGAAAACAGGATCGCATTATTTGTGTATTTAATTGAAGAACTTCTACAAATTGATGTGATATCATAGGGTTTGTTAAATCTATTTTACAAGAAAAGTAATTTTATAATTTAACATATCACATCAAGTGATCTCATTTTGTAGATTTAGTTTTGTGTAATTCATTTATGGTTAAAATATTTCCTATTTATTTAACTTCCAAGTTTAATGGGCTCCGTTGGCCGAATTATATTACCCAGTTTTTGGGATTTGAAGGGCTTCATCGACGAGTTGGCTCATCTAGAATTAATCCAACTGGTAAAAAAAAAAAAAAAAGGGCTTGAGGGCGAATTCCATTAGGACTCTCTAGCTAGGCTCTATTTGATTTGAAACACTTATTTTCCTTTCTGATTTATTTTTTGTAACATTTATTCTGCTAAGGTTGCTAAGGTGATTTAGTTAAGAGAAAATATAAATATCAGCCTACTGTTTGTTGAAGCCGCCGCACACTCAGTGGATTGAGTGAAAAAAAAAAAAAAAATCTATGTGGTGTGCTGCGGCTTCAGGCTGATGCGCAGCACAGCCCTTTAGTTAATAAAAATATTCTCGTTATGCAAGGAGAAAAAGAAAATGTAATGCTTTTTTACCCCGTACCATAATTGGAAACAACGGTATTGCAATATGAGCTTCTCGACTTACGTCGTTCATTTTAAATTAATATAAAGTGCTTCAGATTATATATATATATATATATTTGGGTAAAATTACTATTTAGATTTGTCAGGAAGAATGACAATATGTGATATTACTCGTGAATCCAACACGAATACAACATGACACGACAATAAATTAACGGATTTGAATTTGATATAAATAGGTTCAGATCAAAACTAGTTGACCTGTTAAGACATAAGTAATAAACGGGTTAATAATAAGTTAACCCACTTAACTCGAAATGAACCCAAAATAACTTGTTTAAATTTTATTTCTAAATTATAATTTTATTATTGTTGAGTTGTAATATTGGTATTTATCAATATGCTTATATTTTTATTGTTAGAATTGTAATTATAGGCCAATGCTCATATTTGTTATTATATGGTTTGTAATATTAATTTTATTATAGGTTAATATTTGAAAAATATTTATATTTTTTGTTAGTATGTATTTTTTTTTATATATTATGGCTACTAATAAATATAGATTTTATATGAAATTATATTAATCAGGTCATATGGATTATGTATTTTAGTTTAACCAATTTATATAAAACGAGTTGAAATGAGTTGTGTCGTATTGAGTTATTTTTAATTAATTATTAAATAGATCAAAACAGATTACACGATATAATTTGTTATTTAAATAAATCAAATTAAAGTTTAAAAATTTAATACATTTAACGGTCAAATTCAGATTAACTTATATATTAAATGCACATGACTTGATAATGCAAATTCACATTTATAGCCACTCTCATGACGATAATGATAGATGACGTGGTCGATTGCCACCGACGAAGGGTATCGAGAACAAAAAATCAACTCAACCTCCTACTATTCATACAACTTCTACACTCTACATTATTTTTAATTTTTATTATTTTTTTCTTTTATTAAATATTTATTATATAAATAATAAATAAATAATTTAAAATAATTTAAAAAGAATAAACTCAAAAAAAATTTTTAAAAAAATATTAAAAATTTAAAAAATTTAAAAAAATGTGGAGTGTGGAGTGTGGTGGAGGTTGTGTAGCAAAGCTCTTCTCCGAGTAGTGCAAATTCATCAACAATTTTCTAAAAATCGTCACGAACATTGGCCTCTGAAACTCCTCCCACCAAGCTGGTCAGTTCCTTCTCCCTTTCACTTCGTCATCGCGAGTTGAATATATATTAAGCATATGGAAGCATTTCGAAAGGAATTTGTTTATGTTTTTTAGCCAGGTGGTATTGTCACCTCAATCTCCATACCATTTTCTCTAGCTACATGGTAATTTACAATTAATATTTAAAAAAACAATATATATATACACACATACTAATACTATCAATAACCTATTATATATAAATAATTATATAAATCATTATAATATTAATAATTATATTAAAATTATATCTGATTCAGATGAAAATTGATAAAATCAAAAGTATCAATTTAAGAATATAACTGATATGATATTAGATATTCAAAATTTAAAATCGATATATATTAATTCGATTTTAAAATATATTTAAAACTGAATAGTTACAAAAGATTTGGTTTCTAAAATTACTTTTTAAAATTCTAAATAATAATAATATTAAAATTAATATCTTATTAACTATTCAAAATTTTTTCACAATCGGTTACATGCCAGGCATCTGAGCTTGGTACAATTGTTACCATATAAGGAGCAAAATCAATGTGGGATAAAAGAAAAACAAAAGAAAAGCTTCGTCGACTTGCTCAACAGCGTCTCCTCTGGCTACTTCCCTTCTGCACAACTAAAACCGACAGTTTCTTCCACCCAAGAACTCGCACACTAATGGGATTTAGATTCCACAATCTCCATCTTCTATACAGAAGCTGCATGTCAAAACTTTCGCACGTCAATAAGGATTTTCACCCTAACCCCATGATCCAAACCCTCAATTCTCATCTCCAAGACCCTTCACTAACTCTCTCTGACAGACCCATTTACAAAGTCTCCAGAAGGTGGCATATGGGCCATTCCGACCATGATCGTGGCCTTGATCAGCACCACCAGCATCACCTTTCTGGCAAGGAGGGCGAGAACATTTTCAGGCTGGGTCTCACTGCTGACATTTTTTTGGCTAGCGGGAAGGCCCTGACGGGTTATCTTTCCGGTAGCACCGCAATTATCGCCGATGCGGCGCACTCAATTTCCGACGTGGTAACAAAATTTTCCGTTTTTTCTTTTTTCTTTCGTAAACAATTACGTACCCATGTTGTGTGTTCTGTTGAATTGTGCGCATTGTTATATTTCTTGCTTGCTCATGTTGTGTTTTTTGGTGAATTATTGCCATTATCGTTGTTTTGGTTCACGATAAGAGCCATGGACTTGCATAAGAAAAAAGAAAATTGCGGTTGTGGTGGTTCCAACTTTAGAAGTACACATCCTGACCAAAAAGAAAGAAAAAGAAAAATGGGTGAACATTAATAGGCGCTAATAGTTCTCAATAAGCTTTAGCTCTATTGCATCTTTCTAGTTTCTATTACATGAGATTGATGCAGTATACAGATAAAATTTGATGCTACAAACACAGTGGTATTGTAGAAATGTAACCTGTTATACTAAAATCACACAACTGTTCCAAGATCTCAAAAGAAATCCACTCTGAGATCACAGAGAATGGAGAAAAACTCTCTTATAAAGTATTCCATAGTTTAATTTCAAATAATTTTTTTTTTTGATCGGTAAACAAAATTTTATTGATCAAAAGGAGGCAAAAAGCCCAAGTATACGGGACATATACAAGAGCAACGCCTGTGCCTGCTAGTTTAGAGATACAAGGAATTCATGAAAAGACATGCCATTAAAATCAATTACAATCGACCAATGAAGTAAGGTATTGAAAAACAGATTTCTAAGCTCTTCCATCGATCGCTCTTGATCTTCAAAACTTCTTGCATTCCTCTCCCTCCAAATGCACCACCATAGACATATAGGTATCATTTTCCATATGGATGCAATTTGAGGGTTGCCCCGAATACCTCTCCACGAGGCTAGAAAGTCACATACCCTTTCCGGCATCACCCAAGCTAAACCCAATCGAGCAAAAACTTCGTTCCACAAGATCCTGACAATCTCACAATGTAGTAAGAGATGGTTAGTGGACTCGCCCCTCTTCTTGCACATATAACACCAGTCCATAACTACGATTCCACGTTTCCTCAGGTTGTCTATAGTAAGAATCTTCTCCAAAGAAGCTGTCCAAACAAAAAAGGCTGCCTTTAGAGGTGCCTTTGTCCTCCATATGCTCTTCCATGGGAAGGAACGGGCTGAGGTGTGCATGGTCAAGGAATGGTAGAATGAACGTGCTGTGAAAACTCCCTTCTTAGAAGGGCGCCAATAAATCTTGTCTTCTCCTTCCCCCAACACACGAGTGGAGTATACCTGGTCAAAAAACACCGAAAATTCATCCATTTCCCAGTCTTGTGCATCTCTAAGGAAAGTAATGTTCCATTGTGGAAGACCATTGGAGATGAGAACTAAATCCGCTATTGATACGTCTTTTCTTCTTGCTAAGCCATAAACTTGAGGAAAAACTTCCTTGAGTGCCCGATCACCACACCATAAATCATGCCAAAATTTTACCTTCACTCCATTTCCGACTTTGAAACAAGTATATGCTGCATATGTATCCCAACCTCTTCGAATATGTTTCCATATCCCAACTCCATGAGGCCCACTCACCTCATTGGAACACCAACCTCCCCATGATTCTCCATGCCTCAAAGCAATGACGATTCGCCACAAGGCCTCTTGTTCATTGTGAAATCTCCATAACCACTTGCCTAGCAAAGCCTTATTGAAATATTTCAAATTCCGAATACCCAAGCCTCCTTCTTTGATGGGAGAACAAATTGTGGCCCATTTCACCAAGTGGAATTTAAACTCATCCTTTATCCCTCCCCAAAGGAAATCACGTTGAAGTTTCTCCATACGTTGAGCCACTTTGGCGGGGAGCGGGAATAATGAGAGAAAGTACGTTGGTAAGTTGGAGAGAGTGCTCTTGATGAGAGTCACCCGACCCCCTTTGGATAGGTACATCCGCTTCCAACCGGCTAATTTTCTTTCCATTTTTTCTAGCACATCATCCCATATGGATTTTGATTTAAAAGCCGCACCCAATGGTAAACCAAGATATTTCATGGGCAACTGAGATATCTTGCAATCCAAGATGGACGCCAAACTCTCCACATTGGGTACAAGCCCCACTGGCACTACCTCAGATTTGGCCAAATTCACCTTCAACCCTGACACGGCCTCGAAGCATAATAAAAAAGCCCTCAAAGCTCGGATTTGCTCTTGTTTGGCCTCACAAAAAATTAGAGTATCATCAGCAAACAAGAGATGTGAGATGTTTATCGAACTTGAGGTTGCCTCACCAACTGAGAATCCTGATAAGAAACCACCCGCCACTGCCCCTGCAATCATCTTACTAAAAGCTTCCATCACAAAAACAAAAAGAAGTGGAGAGAGGGGATCCCCTTGTCGCAATCCTCGGGAGCTTTTGAAAAAGCCTTTTGATGTTCCATTCACCAATACAGAAAAACAGGTCGTAGAAATACAGTATTGGATCCAAGTACGCCATTTAATGCCAAAGCCACATCTCTCAAGTATATAAAGTAAGAATCCCCAATTGACGTGATCATAAGCTTTCTCCATGTCCAACTTGCAAAGAAGTCCGGGCTCTCCTGACTTAATACGACTATCCAGGCATTCATTGGCAATAAGTACTGAGTCTAGGATTTGTCTACCTTTAACAAAGGCATTTTGAGGCTTTGAGATCAGTCATTTCAGCCGTCAGCGTGATCTGTGGCTCTTCGGCATCATTTTCTACTTCGAGAACCGTAACAGGTTCCTTAGTGCTTGTCGGTAGCGCCGCCGTCCCTCCCCCCTCGTCCGAGAGACCAGCCACCAGTTCGCTTGCCCCCGTCGACCAAGTCTGTGGTGGTCCCCCTTCACCATCGAAAGGAACCAGCGCCAACGCGCATCCCGTTGTCTCCGTTACAACCTCACCACCCCTCACCTCAGTACAGTCCATTTCCAACCTCAAGAGAGTGATCATTTCAACCGTCGGCGTGGTCTGTGGATATTCCATGGTTGTTGGACCAGGTTCGACGACATTTTCTGCTTCGAGAACCGTATCAGATTCTTTAGAGCTTGACGGCGGCGCCGCCGTCACTCCCCCATCATCCGGGATACCAGCCACCAGCCCCATGATATCTTCTTTAAGTACATCCCAACAAGACTGAAAAAAGGCCATGGTAAAACCATCCGGACCTGGGGCTTTGTCGCCCGCCATACCTTTAACTACCAATTTAACCTCTACCTCCTCAAACGGCCTTTCAAGTTGTTCCATCGCCTGCGGATCAAGAACATCAAAAGCCAGTCCATCAAGTCTTGGCCTCCACGAAAACTGTTCTGAAAACAACTTATCATAGTAATTGACAATGTAATCTGAGATCTCGGTTTGGTTGGATGAGGCCACCCCGTCTATCATCAGAGTTTCTATAGCATTGTTCCGCCTATTCGAATTGGCCACTTGGTGGAAAAACTTGGTGCATCTATCCCCTTCCTTCAACCATAAAGCACGAGATTTTTGTCGCCAAGATATTTCTTCCATAAGATAGAACCGTTCAATGTCTGCAGTTACTTGAGTTTTGCGCGCCTGCTCGGTTTCAAGTAGTACCCGCTCCTCTTCCACACCCTCCAAGCGCTTAAGCTCCTCCAAGAGAACAATTTTTTGGCTTTCCACATTGCCAAACTCTTGTGCATTCCACTCCTTTAAATCCTTTTTCAAAGACTTTAATTTACATGCCAAAATATAACTAGGATTGCCATGAAACTGATAAGATGACCACCATTGACGTATTCTGTCCAGGAAACCCTCAGACTTCAACCACATGTTCTCAAATTTGAAGTATCTTGGACCTCTTCTAATGCCTCCGCAGTCCAAAAGGATGGGAAAGTGGTCCGAACATAGCCTAGGTAATCTCTTCTGAATAAGGTCTGGGTAATGAGCCTCCCAATCCGGTGAGATTAGAAATCTATATAGCCTAGACCAAGATGGAATATCTCGGTTGCTAGACCAAGTGAAAGAGCCACCTGCAAGAGGAAGATCCTGTAAATTTTGCTCCGAGATGAAGTTAGAGAATTCTACCATAGATGGATTGAAACCCGAACCACCCAATCTCTCACTCGGAAAACGAGTGACATTGAAATCACCACCGATACACCATGGTAGGTCCCATACGCTGCCAATACCGGCCAACTCATCCCATAATAAACTTCTGGACCGATCAAGATTAGGCCCATAAACTCCAGCGAATGCCCACTGAAAACCATCCCTGACATTTTTGAATGAGCATGCCGCCACGTAATCTCCCAGAAAGTCCTCAATTTTCTCCACCACCCTCCTGTCCCACATTACTAATATGCCCCCAGATGCTCCAATGGACGGTAAATAATGCCATCCCACTTGACTACAACCCCACAAACTTCTAATGATACGCAGAGAAATAACCGCAAGTTTCGTTTCTTGTAAACATACAACGTCCACTTTCCATTTACGAAGCAAATTTCTAACTATAAGACGTTTGTCTTTCTCATTCAGCCCCCTTACGTTCCAAGAAACAATCTTTGGTTTCATAAAACCACGTCTTTTGCCCTTCCCCTCACTCTTCCCCGGTTAGAGCTCTTTCCATTTACTCCATCATTTACTGTCCAGTCCAGTCTATGGAGTTCTCTTGCTTGCTTCTTGGCTGATGCAAGCTCCCTGGGTGATCCCAAACTGTTTTTCCCAGCTTCCATAGCTACAAAGAGAGCAATGAGCTGGTCCTCAAAACCATTGCATAAAATCCCCATGCTGAATTGCATCTCCTTTACCTTGTTCAGGACCCAATTTGAAGCTTGAGAATTACTGTTCTTAAACGGATGCAGGGATATTAGTGGGAGAGGGTCTTCCCAGCAACACTCATCTTCATACGCCAAGGAAGCTGTGTCTGCTATCCCTGCACTACCAAAATCCATTTCCGATCTCAATAGGCCAGTCATTTCAGCCGTCAGCGTGATCCGTGGCTCTTCGGCATCATTTTCTACTTCGAGAACCGTAACAGGTTCCTTAGTGCTTGTCGGTAGCGCCGCCGTCCCTCCCCCCTCGTCCGAGAGACCAGCCACCAGTTCGCCTGCCCCCGTCGACCAAGTCTGTGGTGGTCCCCCTTCACCATCGAAAGGAACCAGCGCCAACGCGCATCCCGTTGTCTCCGTTACAACCTCACCACCCCTCACCTCAGTACAGTCCATTTCCGACCTCAAGAGAGTGATCATTTCAACCGTCGGCGTGGTCTGTGGATATTCCATGGTTGTTGGACCAGGTTCGACGACATTTTCTGCTTCGAGAACCGTATCAGATTCTTTAGAGCTTGACGGCGGCGGCGCCGTCACTCCCCCATCATCCGGGATACCAGCCACCAGTTCGCCTGCTCCCGTCGCCCAAGTCTGTGGTGGTCCCGTCCGGTGATTTTCCGTCGCCGGTAGAGACGCGCCGGATGATGACCCCACCTCGTACGTGGATGGGCCTGAGAGCTTGGCCCTCCATCTCCATGTCTGTTTCTCGGGCCCTCCTTCTCCAGACCTGCCTTCTCCAAGCCTTCTTCTTGGGCCTGTATGCTGAACAGCCCACTCCTTGTCTGGTCTACCAACTCCTCCTGTTACCTTCTGCTGGCCCAACATCTGCACTTGTGTTCTCACAGCCTTAGGTGCTCCACTTACTATTCCAGACCCCTGGTCCAAGCCCATGTCCAACTCAATGTTATCAATTAACCTCGTGAGCCTCTCCCTCTCAGCTATCAGTTCCTCCTTTATTCTAAGTAGGGAAATCTTCTCAGCTACTTTCCCCTTGATCAGAGGATCTTGATCCCTTCTTGTGTAAACATCTCTGTCATGCCATTCCACTCTGTCCTTTTTCTTCAAAATTCCATCATTGCCCTTCAATTCAAAATCTGGACTAGTAGCAGCTCCTCTCATGGCTGGATCAACACCAACTACGGCCTCAGCATAGGTCTTGAATGAGGTTTTGTTCTGTACAGGAAAGTGATTGGGGACCTCCCTCCCATATTTCTCCCCTGCATTTTTCACCCCACCACCACTCATCTCACTGATCTCCAACGCCAGCCTTCTCCATCCTTGACTTCCAGCATCTTCAGGGACAATGATGATGCTTCTTCTGCCACCACCTCTATATTCCACAAAGGCCATATGTCTACCGAATGCATTAGAGGATCTCTGAGCAATATATGCACTGCTGCCATAACTGAAGGTTTTTATGTAATCCTTCTTGGCATCTGCTTGACCACATCCTTCAAGAGACTGCACAACCCATCTCGCAGTGGTGAAACTGATTACCAACTGTTTAGTCACCTTCCTTCCCCTCTCAATGATACATAGAGCTCTGCTTCCTACATGCACTAACTCAAATATCTTCGATTCTATAAGGACTGTCTTTCTAAACCCCATCATAACAGAACTTTTTACCCTCTGTCTTTCTAAACTCAAAGCCTATTGATACATTGAAATTTAAAAACTTTCTGCTGGAAAGAAATGTTGATGGAAATCTAATTTCAAATAATAATGATCAATTACCTACTTATAAAAAAAAAAAAATGATCAACTACCCATCTTAGTTCTTACAAATTGCCTTATATAGAGGCTTACAAATAATGGACTCCAAAATAAAATAAACTCTCAAAACTAATCATAGCAAAACTTGAAAACCTTACTATTCTATCATACATTTGATCAGTTGAAAAAGAAAAGTTAAACATTGTTCATAAACTCTCAAAACTAAGGTAATCTTGGAATTTGCAGAAACAGGACAACAATGTATTGACTGATTAGTCAATCAGGTGGGATGTGTTGTTGAAACCCATACCGTGTAATGCAAAGTAGAAACTTAATACCTTTCATAAGTGGTGGTTATGATTGATAGTTTTATACCCCGGGAAATAGACTTATCCCGAATGATATTATATCTTCCTTTAAAAGTGATCACTATTTGTTTGCTCCTATCTTTGTGCATGTCCATTATGGCGTTCTTATGTTGTCATCAATGTTATATTCCATCATGTTAATGATCAGTTCTGAGGCTTCCATTATATTTAGAGCAATATTCCATCTTGTTAATGAGCAAGTTTATTTTTCATAACTAATGTGCCTCTTGTATTTCATGGATTTTTGGTTTCAAGAAAAATTGATGCATGAACATCTCTTTGTAACTTGGGTTCTATTTGGAGATAATGACATCTACTTTAGTAATTCTAGATATAGTCTTGGGGCGAGCAAGCCTTACGTACTCTCCTTTTAGAAAAAAATTGGTACCCATCATTAAAAAGTGGGTTTTTTCATGTAGGTCCCAGATTTATCTACTTTTTTCAAAGGGAGTGCGTGAGGATTGCACACCCTAGGACTATATAAATCTGTGCCAGGGTTATGTATTTTGTGCTTTGTAATAAATATTCGAGTACTTAAAACTACTTTGTTCATTTTTTGGTAACCATTTACATATCTTTCTATCTTGTAGGTTCTTAGTGGCATTGCGCTATGGTCATTTAAAGCTGCAAAGGCTCCTAAAGACAAAGAACACCCATATGGTCACTCTTGATTTGTACCTACGTGCTACTCCATTGATCTCAATTTACACATAATATAGACAAATTATTTTTTATTGCCGTGTGCTATTGGTTTCTATCCTTGTAGCAAAATGTGATCTAGACCTTTTCTTTTGTTAATGCTAGATATAGTCCTAGGGTGTGCAAGCCCCGCGCACTCCCTTTGATTTTTTTCATCCCACTTTTTTCAAAGGGAGTGCGTGGAGCTTCTACACCCTAGTACTGCAAATATCATTTCTCTTTCTTTGGCCATGCTTATGCAATTATACAATTGTTTTTTTCTTTCTTGTTTTTCTTTCAGGACATGGTAAATTTGAGACTCTAGGAGCCCTTGGAATCTCTTCTTTGCTTTTGGTTACTGCGGGTGGTATTGCATGGCATGCTTTAGATCTTTTGCTAGTATGACTGCTTTACTCTCTTTCCCCTCTGATTTAGTTCTTTTGAGATTTAAACATAAATCTCAGCAGGAGTTAAAGAAACTTCTAAAAGTATCTAATTGTGGAATTTCAACGTTGGAAATAAAATTAAAATATTATAATCCGCTTAGTATCTTTACTTACTTGGAAATTGCCAATTCACACATGCAGGGGGTGTTATCGTCACATCCTGAAATAGTTGATCAGCCATTAAGACATGAGCATGTGGATGGCCATCATCATAGGGGGCATCACCATGGAATTGACATGGATCACCCCATCCTGGCTTTGAATATGACCATTGTATCAATATGTGTTAAAGAAGGGTACAAAAGTTATTTATATCTATACATTGGGTCAACAATTTTTTATTATTCTTTTTTTTATTTGATCTATTTTGTATTCATGCTGGTATTTCATCACTTATAATTATCTGAACGACTTTAGTTTTTGGTGGAAGTCTTACAAAACTATTTGGGCTGCTATGATGAATATTATCTTGTGTTTTGGCACTTTTTAAGGCCGTATTTTCTATTAAGCTACATGCCATTAATTTTTATTACCCTATATTTCTGCATCTTTGATGCTTATTGGCCTTGTCCTTGCCGAGCTTCAACATCAACTTTATTACCTGATGTTGATGCAATTACTGGTCCTCGCCCTAGTGAATTATATCAACTAATGTTCTTTTGTCCTTCCACCTGTTGATGCACTTTTGTGCTTTGACAGATCATTTCTAACTTCATTTCTTGTCTTATAATGTTAAATATTAAATTAATTCCGATAAACTATTTATGTTTAAATTTATTTTCTTGCATTCTATCTCAGCATAAAACATTCATTTTTATTCTCACAGGCTTTATTGGATAACAAAACAAGCCGGGGAAAGACAAGGCAGTGGGCTGATGAAAGCAAATGCATGGCATCATCGTGCAGATGCTATTTCCTCTGTAGTAGCTCTCATTGGTGTTGGTAAGGAGTGCTGCTTCTTCTGACGAATATTCAGTTTGGTTTGAGCAAAATATAAAATCTGATATTTTGGTGCTTATTATGTAGCTAGTCCGTTAATTTTGTTTATATTTTGTAAGTCTTCAATAACTACATAAATAGTTTGGGCAATGTCTAATTGAGTGGAGTTGGGAGTATACTTGCTGTGAACCAATTACAATATTCAGTTTAAGACACTGCTTGTTAGTATGTGACTTAATGGTCTAACCATTTCATAGAGTACACTTTGAATGGAGTATAGAATATTATGTGACAGCAGATACCGGTAGCTCTGAACCAGGTCTGGTGTTTGAGTTGCGGTAATGCTACACTAAAATGTAAAAGAAAGTTTTCACTCATTGATTAAGATGCGCAATGTAATGTTTTTGTAAACACACATGGAGGGAATTCTTACTTCATTCATTGATGTACAACAATATATATACTACATACAATTGACAATTATACCCTCACAAGTTACACTAATTACAACCATGTCCTCTAACATGGTCTATTGTCAGAACTCACTGAAGTGTTTGGTTGTATCAACTTAACCCTCCGTGTTCTTGAAATCTTGCTGGCCCTGTGTATGGACTGGCCAGAATCTGCTGTTTCTACATGGGAAAAATTTGTTTTTCAATGGTTAAAACTTGAGAGGGACTGAAAGTTGTGGAGACAAGGAATACCATACCTCATGATAGATAGTGGCATTTCTGATTAAACCTTCATCGGTGTAGGTTATATATCTCCAAAATTAATTCAGAGAGATTATGTCTAAAGTTCTTTTTCCATTGCTTAAGCAGTCAATGAAGGTAACCTTTTCATTGCACTTCCTGCGATTCAATATGTCATGTACTTGATGATGCTATCCCAAAACATTTTGTTGAACGCCTCTTTTTTGGGTTTGCTTCAAGGATTGGATACTAATTGTTTCATCATTCTTTTCCATTTGTCATTAAAGATATATTTCAAAATGGATATTGTATCTTGCTTTCCAAAATCCATCTGTGTTTGATTATACTTTGGAGAGATGATGAGCGATGCATATTGACTATTTCATCTTACCTTGTCTCCAACACTGATTGTGGTTCCCAGTTGAGTGTTCGCATAGACGTTGTCTGTTTATTCAGCCTTTTCTTATACATCTTCTAGGAAACCTAGTGCTGTTCAATCGCGTGAAAGGTTTCTAACCTTTATCATTCATCTCAACCTTAGGAGGCTCTATTCTTGGAGTTAAGTTTTTAGATCCACTTGCTGGACTTATAGTCTCAGGCATGATCCTAAAAGCTGGACTTGAAAGTGGGTATCAGAGGTACATTGTCTGTTCTACTTTATACCTGTATAACTCACATCGTTTCTTGTTTGATTAGTGGTGCCTCACTGGGCTCTCAAGACGAGTTTCAAGGAACTGTAGTTGAACCTTGAAGAAGTTATACTGCCTCAGCTAATATAAGATTTTATTTATCAGCCAAAACATGCTTTAAGTCTTGAATATCTGCATTAGCATCTTTTCGTCCAAACTTTTGTATGGTTGCATTATTTCCAGTATGGTCAGTCCTCCCTTGTACTAATATGAGGCCTTATTGATTGGATAAAGAAGCTTGTTTATTCTGGCTAAAATTCCCCGCACTTCAGTTATCTTGCAACTTATGGATTTCATTTGAGAGGTGTAATGGCTGGCAAACCATTTAACCCACTGTTGACTTATTGCTTGTATCAGAGTTCGGTATACTGTCTTATCAAACCTCCAATGGCCTTTTAAAGTGTTGAAAGATGGTAGATTGTGTTTGAACTTAGTGTAAGAGATATTATTGTTTGAAGTTCAGCATGAACGTACCAGTTAAAAAAAAAAGGTTCAACATGAATGTGATGTGTTCTTTTGGTCCAATTTTAGTGTTTTGGAACTAGTGGACGCTGCGATCCCAGCAGAACAATTGGATCCTATTAAACAAACAATACTTCAAACTGAGGGTGTCAAGGTAAGTTTCAAGTATTCTTTTTCTTTTTTTCTTTTTTTCTCGCATGGAGTTATTTAGACAGTTGCTGGAAAAGTTGTTGATACTTCTACTTCATGTGGGGGCTATCAGTGTACATTTGTGGATTTATCTATGAAGAAAAATCATCCACTCTTCACCCAATTAGTTTTTGTTACTTGACTAGTGGTAACACTCTTAATAATAGGAATTGCATAAATTCGTAGGCCGCTTTGGAATGAAATTGGGAATAGTTTATAGCAAAGGAAAACTTTGTAGTCTTCAGATGTCACTTCAGAACCTTTTAAGCATGCATACACTCATAGATTGTAATTTTACAAGTTGTATGTATAAAAATATGTATGAAGGTCCTGGAAATTAATCAAACTCCTTTGGCTGAGTAGCTGGCTACTAGTTTCATACAACAGTGCTAGAGATTTGTTGTCCAGCTTAAAGAAATTAATATTTGAAAAAATTACACTTTGCCCCTCAAACTGCCAAAATTGACATATTGCACCCTCCAACTACCACTACCTGAAAAATAGCCCCCTCATCCAATTCTAACCATTGAGATGGATAAAAAATAGGCGATGTGACACAATCTTGACTGCTAGATCTTAACAGAGGGTGCTCATTGCAAGTTTTTTGTGTTTTGAGTTTGCAATGTGTCAGTTTTTGTAGTTTTAGGTGCAAAGTGTAAAACAAGGTGCACGATGTATTTTTGCTTCATATTTATTGAAGTTAAAATTGGAATAGCCATGGTGCTGTCAAAATTCTAGAACTCATACCATATCAGATGCAGCTGCCAGCGAGGAGTAATTGTTTTGACTATTGAACATACTTTTGCTATCAGTAAGAAGTGCTTGCTGATTTTTTTAGATAGTATCATGCTTTTCTGAATGGCCTCTAAAGTTGTCTACAGGGATGCCATCGGATGAGGGGAAGGAGAGCTGGGTCATCTCTGTATCTTGATGTACATATTGAGGTTGGTTGTCCTGATTATTCAATCTTTCATGGTTTATAAAATTTAGGTTTCACCATGAAACTGCAGCTGTGTGATATTGATGAGCTTCTTAGGCCCTATCTTCACTTGCAGGTTGATCCTCTATGTAGTGTTAGTGCAGCTCATTACATTGGTGAAAAGGTTCGTCATCGAATTCACAAATCCCATCCTGAAGTAGCTGAAGTTTTCATACACATAGGTACACTACTCAGTTTGTACATTCTCCGAAACTCTTCCAGACAAATTACATAGAGGCTGGTGTCTGAGTCAGTGTATGTTCTTCAGTGGCAAAGAGATTTTGGAATGAACAGAGATGTATATTAATACGTTCCAGCCAGTCATTCTTATTAGAAAAAGTATTCTAGCCTGGTGGTCACCCAAGTTTTTCTTCCCCTCTTATGCCAAATGATTTTTTTTTTTTTTTGATAAGTAAATAGATTATATTAATCAAAGAATAGGCAAAGCCTGGTACATGTATAGTTTGCCCTAGCTAAGTAGGAGCAATAGAGAAGGAAATCATAAAAATCTAGGCCATTAAAGTCAATAGCAATAGCACAAGTACAAAGAGTTCTAATACAGAAAGCTTTCAAATCCTCCGTCGATCTCTCTTTGTCCTCGAACGTCCGTTCATTGCACTCCTGCCACAAACACCACATGATGCATATAGGGATCATCTTCCACACAGTTTTAATCTGTCGAATACCTCTCAAGTTTGTCCAGCTTGCCAAAATCGCCACAACTGTCTCAAGCATAACCCAAGCCAAATCTACTCTACCAATAACCTCATTCCATAACCCTCTAGTTGACTCACAATGTGGTAAGAGATGGTCCACAGATTCACCCCCCTTTCGACGCATACAACACTAATCTGCGATGATCACCCCACGTTTCCTCAAATTATCGGTTGTAAGGATCTTACCCAAGGAAGCAGTCCACGCGAAAAACGCCGCTTTGGGTGGCGCCTTATGTCTTCAAAGCTTTCTCCATGGGAACTAAGTATGGAGTGAACCGAGGAGGAACCTTTAGCTGCAGGTATCCACCATAGCCTATCATGTGCGTTGCTCGGGTTTATGGAATACAGAAGGCTGTAAAAGGCTTCAAAACTGCTCATTTCCCAATTTTGTGTAGCCCTACTGAAATTGATGTTCCACTAAATTTGCTCCCCTGATCTCCCCATTACTATGCAACTGAAGCATCTTTATCACTTGTAACCTGGAATAATGATGGAAATGTATCTTTTAGAGCATTGTTGCCACATCAATTATCATACCAGAATTTAATTCTAGTTTCTTCTCCTAGGTGAAATCTAGTGCGATGAGAAAAGACCTCCCACCCTCTTCTTATATGTTTCCACAACCCCACAACATACACTCCTCTCACTTCTTTTGTGCACCAACCCCCTCACAAACCCCCATATTTGCTCTCAATCACCATCTTCCAAAGAGCTTCAGATTCCTTATGGTATATCTCCACAACCATTTTCCAAGTAATGCCCGATTGAAAGATCTCATATTTCTAATGCCCAAACCACCATTCGAAATAGGGCTACAAACCTTCTCCAACTTGACGAGGTGAAATTTGAATTCCTCCCGCACTCCACTCCACAAGAAGTCCCTTTGAAGTTTCTCAAGACGAAGTACCACACTTGCTGGAATAGGAAACAGGGACAAAAAATAGGTCGGTAGATTAGATAAAGTACTCTTGATCAGGGTAATCCTACCACCTTTTGATAGGTACAGTCTCTTCCATCCTGCTAGTCGGCGCTCTACTTTCTCAATCACCGTGTCCCATAATGAAATTGCTCGAGGCGGCTCCCAATGGAAGACCAAGGTAAGTCATAGGTAGTGAGGCAATCTGACACCCCAAGAGTACTAGCCAACTGTCTAATACGCTGTACCCCTCCAATAGGCACCATCTCTGATTTGTCCAAGTTAACTTTCAACCAGAATACTACTTCAAAACAAAGGAGAAGGGCCTTCAGAGCTCGAAACTGGTTATGATCTTCCTCATAGAAGAAAAGTGTGTCATCTGCAAATAATAAATGCGAAATGTTAATAAGTCCCCTCTCTGGGGATCCAATCGAGAAACCCACCACAAAACCATTTGCAACCAAAGTCGAGGTCATTCTGCTCGACGCCTCCATCACGATAACAAAGAGTAATTGGGATAGCGAATCTCCTTGTCTTAAACCTCGTGTGCTCTTAAAGAAACCAGTTGGGCTTCCATTTATCAGTACTGGAAATTTCACCGTTGTTATGCACCACTGAATCCATGAACACCATTTCTCCCCAAAACCACATATCTCTAGAAGATCAAGAAGAAAGTCCCAATTAACATGGCCATACGCCTTTTCCATCTCTAGCTTGCAAATAATCCCGGCAGCGCCAGCTTTCTGTCTACTATCTATGCATTCATTTGTGATAAGAACCGCATCTAGAATCTATCTATCCTTTACAAATGGATTTTGGGGTTTTGAAATTATCTTCCCCACAACCTCACTTAGGCGGTTCGCTAGCACCTTAGAGATAATCTTGTATTTAGGCCAAATGATTAAAGTGGTCTATGACAATCAAACTGCTGCAAATTTTTTTGTCTTTCTCGTTATAGGCTCCATTCTTCTTGGAATAGAAGTACTTGTGTCTCTTCTCATATATATGCCTAGATGACTGTCTTGATCATCTTACCATGTTGGCTCTTCTGTAAATATTTTATAGCAACCAACTGATCAAAAAAACAAATCTTATAGTAACCTGAAAATGTGTCAAGATGAAAATTGGACAATTAAGAGCAACATCTAGTGTTCGGTTACTACCATGTGCAGTGACCAATAAGGATAGACTTTTTTTGTATAAGTTGAAAAAATGGTTACACTTTTTTATTGTTAGTCCTATTTCCTACCTATAAAAAAAAAATAAATTGTTATTCCTATTTCGTTCTTGTTGTCTGCCAACTATTGCTTGGTTATCTGGCTAACAGGAGTTTTTCATTTTCTTATTTTGTTTCGTTTTATTCTGATTCTGCCTTCTTATCATATATTTTCACCATGCCGTGTCTTTCTTGTTTGTCTTAATATCTTGTAGATCCTGCAATTTCACAAATCTCCCCCAGTGTAGCCGACCAGCAAGAAAGTATGAAGGGGACCAGGTACCAAAATAGAAATATTCCTGCCGTGGATAAAGATTTTGAAGCAGTTGTTTCTGAGGTCATTTTGGCAAAGTTTCCTGAGGTGCGTTCCTTTTAAAGTCCATTTATGAGTTTATTGTCAGCTATGCTTTACTTTGAAATTATGTGATACAAAAAGTCAATGGAGACCTGCTCCACTCTCCATAGCTTTTGAGCACTGAAGTATGGCATGTGCTATTCTATAAAAATTTAAAAATTTAAACCGGAACTGAAACCAAGGGGTGGTCTTTCAAGTTTTTATCCGTTTGTTGTTTTCTGTTAAAAAGAGCCAGCAACCAGGGGCGGAATCAGTAAGTTCAATTATGTGATACAAAAAGTCAATGGAGACCTGCTCCACTCTCCATAGCTTTTGGCGTTCTAACAGAGTGAGGGGGTGTGTATGGTGTGGGCTTATGGAAATTTATTAGGAGGGCTTGGAAGAGTTTTGCCACTCATATTTGTTTTGTAGTTGGTGAGGGCTCTAGAATCAGATTTTGGCATGATGTTTGGTGTGGAGATCGGGCTCTCTATAGGGCTTTCCCAGCTCTCTATCGCATTTCGGGATGCTTCTATGTTGGATCTGTTGGCATTTTCCCATGGTTCTCACCAGTGGGATGTTCAATTTTATAGAGATATTCGTGAATGGGAAATGGATACTGTTTCTGAATTTTTCAGTCTTGTATATTCTATGAGAGGTCTATCAGTACATGGGGATAGGATGCCGTGGAGGCCCAACGGGAGCAAACAGTTTACAGTGAGATCTTATTACAAGCTGTTGGCATCACATGGTAATGTCCCTTTTCCATGGAAGAATATTTGGAAGTCTCATGTGCCTTCCAAAGTTGCTTTCTTCGTATGGAACGCCTCTCTTGGAAATATTTTGACCACAAACAATTTGAGGAAGTGGGGTCTCATTGTTATGGATTGGACTTATTTGTGCAAGAAAAATGGGGAATAAGTGGATAATTTATTACTGCATTGTAAGGTGACAAGAGTGTTGTGGGATGAGATCTTTAAAAGAATTGGTGTGGCTTGGGTTATGCCTTTTGAGGGTGGTGGATTTACTAGCTTGCTGGAAGGATATTCAAGGCTGTCCCCAAGTGGCTGCAGTTTGGAGGATGATTCCTTTGTGCATTATGTGGTGTATTTGGATGGAAATGAATGATCGGCGCTTTGAAGTTAGGGAGCACACAGTGGAGGAACTTTGGAACTTTTTTGTGCACACCTGATTACTCTTATTTTCAGCTATTGTGCTTAACAGAACTAGTGTTCATGATTTTTATTTTTAATTTCTGGTTCCTAGAATATATTTAGGTGTTCTTTTGTGTACTTTCTGTGTACATGGGCTTTGCCTACTTCATTCGTATCAATAAAATTTTCATTTTATTTATAAAAAAAAAAAAAATTAAGCTGGAATTGAATTACACGCTTAACTTACAATGCCACAATGCCATGGAATTATTTGAGAGCCTTATCCACTTATAGGTTATAAATTTAGTCATGCTGCTTTAGCCATTGTTTGAGCTAGAGGCTCGGAGGCAGTTGGGCATTGTGACAATTGGGGTCATCATGATTATGTTCTGAGAGCTAAATTATGAATAATTCTATTTGAAGGTTTTTACATCACACACTATACATGTAGCATATTTTGATTTGGAAGAAAAATTTTAAAATTTTGTTTTATTTTGGTTCACCCTATCAAGGATGCTTTGAGCATGGAAAATTATTGCTAATTAGACTACCGGATGTGAAGCTACACCAAACGTTTTGTTAAATGGAGCATTTCTTCAGCCTTTTAATTATGTGAAAATGATATGTGAATGAGTTTCAGATCATGGTTGTTGAGCGCATTACCCGCCATTTGTTGCAAGGCAAGGTTTTACTCCAAATTGAGGTGTCTATGCCCCCAGAAATGTTGATAAGGTAAAAGCTAATAATCCAACCTTGGTGATTTTATTAATGTTTGCCAAAAGTTACTCTCCAAAAGCTTTGGTCTTTTCTTTTTCCTGATCCCAGACAGGCAATGGAGTTGGCAGTAGAAGCAGAAAAGGAGATTCAGAAGGCAGCCTCAAATATCATTCATGTCAGCATTCAGCTGCGCTTGGGGCATCCAATGCCACAGTTGAACCATGAATAACATACTGACCAAGAGAGAAGAATACAGAACGTACAGGTTATACATGTGTTGTTTCTAGTTAGGGAAGAGTAATAAATAGGATTGCTGAAGCACTGACATAATACTATGGACATCTATTGTCCACAAGGGGCCAGGGAAATTGCGTCTTTAACACTCCAAAGTTTCATTGGAGCCACCTCGTTTATCATGATTACATTGTTTAGGGAACCAGTTTTTCGTGTAATCTTTTAGTTTCATCCACATTCAGTTGAGATCCATGTTCTGTGCTGAGGGGACTCTGGTGAGATCCAGAGTTGTTCCCCTCCTAAGCCTTTTCGAATATTTTGTTACATATGATGCTGAAGTTTGTTCATCATATTGTGATGCATTTTATGTCTGATCACGTAATGCTTGTGAATTCAGATCTGAGGCTGTGTTTGGGACATTCTCAACTATTTCATTACTATTTACAATTAATTCACTACTATTCACAAATTATTTCATTATCATTCACAGATGATCTGAGAGACTCTTAACATCAAACGGAACCTTATTCATTACTTTGTCATTATAAACAAAACTGCATATTGAAGGTTCCTAGAAAATGCATCACAATATCATTGGAAGGCATGCTTGCAATTGGGTAATTTATGCACTTCGTTCTGCAACTGGGCTATGCTATATTGCAGGTTCCTAAAATAAATAAATAGTATTATAATTTCTAAGAGGACAAGAGAGGAAAAAAAAAGAGCCATTGATCAGATAATTGTAGTCTGATTATGGTTTAGTCCACATGATGTATTTTCAGAGTTGTGTATCATCACGCCAATGGCTCCGAATCAGATTTAAAACAAATCGAGGAAACCGAAAACCAAGAAAGCAAAAACGTTTGAATGACAGACCCAAAAAAGAAAAGAAGAGTATGAAAGGAAGAGTGAGGGCTCAAAGGATCCATTGGTTTTTCATAAGGAAAACTCTAAAGTTAAGCGAAATTGCGTATCGAAGTGCACCCATGTGCTGACATGGATCAATTTAATGAAACGAACCGTTTTTGATTTTACGTGAAGGAGCTGAAGTTTGGGCGGGATCTGAAGATAAATAAAATATTTTGACAAAATGCATAGTTTTGAACGAAGGGCACAGTCTTCGTGCCTTCTCTCTTCCTCTTTCTCTTCCTCTTCGTGCCCTCTCTCTTCTCTGGTTTTTTCCCCTTCCCGTCTGTGCCTTCTCTCTTCTTCGTGTGCCTCCTCTGCTCTGCCTGGCTTCTCTTCAAGTATCGATTTTCTTCTCTCTTCCACCTAAAAGCTTCCATTTTTCGTTTAACCCCCATTTTTTGGTCCAAGCCCTAATCTTCTCCGCGTGCCTTCGTTGCGGCTCTTTCCCGCGAACACAACTACATCCACTGGTATATCTCTCTCTCTCTCTCTCTCTCTCTCTCTCTGTAGCAGATAATCATGCAGTTGATTAATTTTGTATTGTGTATATATTTTGATTTAAGAGTTTTCAAAAGTTAGGTTTTGAATTTAGGTAATTCGTGGAATTTTTTGTCGAAAAATAGTCTCTAAATCAGGTAATCTGTCCTTCTTAACCAGGAAAAGTTCTTTGCTGCTTCTCAAATTGGATTTTTACAGATTAGCTTGTGAGATAGAACTTTGCCCTGTTTTTGGTTGCTACGAAAATGGGAAGAAAGTTTTTAGTTTCTGTGTCTATTTGTTTTGGCTTTAATAGTTGGGAGGTCACTAGATGTATGCTAATTGATTGGCTTCGGATTGAATGACTATAATAATTTTTAACACCCTTTAATTTTTAATTTGCACTGAAAATATCCTTTGTTCAAGTAGAGTGAGTTTACATTTCTTTGGATATTGGTTTACGGGCTTGGGCATTCTCACCATTATGTTTTCTTGTTTAAATTTTGAATATTGTTGTAGGGAAACTTAAGGTTTGTGGAAAAGATCCAAGGTATAAAGTCTTGAGTTGGTTGGGGAAAGTGAGAATTTGGACTTAATCAAGTTACTTCTTTTTTTGGTTTGCACTAAAACCAAATCAGTTGAAATGAGTGTGGTGGGATTTGATATTGGAAATGAGGACTGTGTTATTGCCGTGGTGAAGCAAAGGGGTATTGATGTTTTGTTGAATGATGAATCGAAACGTAAAACCCCGGCTGTGGTATGTTTTGGGGAGAAGCAACGGTTTATGGGATCTGCTGGTGCTGCTTCTGCATTGATGAATCTGAAATCCACAATATCTCAGGTCAAAAGACTAATTGGCAAGGAATTCTTAGATATGGATGTACAGAACGAGCTAAAAAAGCTGCCTTTTGAAACTTCTAAAGGTCTGGATGGGGGCATTTTGATTCACTTGACGAACCGGGGTGAGAGCCATACCTGTACACCAGTGCAGATTCTGGCAATGCTCTTTTCTCATTTGAAAGAGATAATAGAGAAACGTTTGGAAATGCCCATTTCAGATTGTGTAATCGGGGATCCCATCATACTTTATGGACTTGCAAAGATGTGCATATTTGAATGCTGCGACAATTGCTGGGTTAAGGCCTTTGAGATTGATGCATGACTGTACTACCACTCACTTAGTTTTGGAATTTATAAAACAGATTTCCCCAGCTCTGGACCAATTTACGTTGCACTTGTTGACATTGGTCATTGTGACACCATGTCTCTATTGCATTATTTGAGGCTGGACATATGAGGATATTATCACATACTTTTGACATAAGCTTGGGAGGGCGAGACTTTGAAGAAGTTTTGTTTACTTATTTTGCTTCAAAATTTAAAGAGTAGTATGGTATTGATGTGTACTCTAATATCAAGGCATGTATCAAGCTGAGGGTATCATGTGAAAACTATAGTTGCTTATAATAATAACTTATAAGCAACTATGGCTTTCCTTACACAAAGACAGGATCACTTGCATCCATTGTAAAATTCTGGAAAAAACATTGTTGTCCATTAGGCCCACAGGTCAGTCATTTACTAGCAATAAATCTGTTGATCATCGAATTGGAAATAATATGATTTGCAAAGTACTAAAATCTGTTTATAGAATGATCATGGCAAATTGCATGGCAAAAAGAGACCATCCTCAAATGTTTTTAAAATTCCTGCACTCAGTATCATAAACTCTGAACTTCATTCAAGTCCCTAATTTCACAAACTTCCCTTGCAACATCTTCCAAGTAAAAGAATATAAAAAAGAGCTAAAAATATCAACATGTTTTTATCAACTTCCCATCCATGTATTTAACATCAATCGTCCCAAAAAAAATATATTTACATCTGACAATATATCAACATGTTTTTAACAACTTCCCATCCATTCTAAAATAAAACAACTATCCAACCAACTTCTCCAAGTACATTGACTTATAGCCACAGTTGTGTCCCAGACAAGCTATTTGGCTAGGTTCCATCCACCACCCCAAGTTGCATCTGTGAACATAATATAATAGTTAAAAACTCATCCACATGTAACAAAGTCAAATAGAGAGAGTGACGAAGTGGAACAAAAACCATTACACTTTCTTGTATCTCGATCTCTGCCGTGCCAATCTGGATTCCACTAAAGTCCAACACTTGGGTAGTGTTTTGGGGCGACTAACAACAGATAAAAAAAAGGGCATATTATATATATAGTTGAGAAATCTTACAAAAAAATCTGCTCACTTCTTAAGCATTATAGTTGATTTAAAAGCAATCCTATGAATAAAAAGAACAAAACACAATATAATTTAAAAGCACTAATTAAGAGTTATGTAACCTGAACGGGAACACTCTCTTGAGTCCCAAATAAATTATTGCACGTGCCAACTGAGGCATATTGCAGCTGAGGCAAATTACAGATAGCTAGAAGGAAGAGGCACAAGCTAAATAATCATGCAGCTGACTGAAATATGCCAAGACAGATTAGAAACTTTAAGTCATTATCTACATACTAAACTCCAACTTAGCGTCCATGGAATGGTTAGTAGAAAAGACAAAATAAATGGATGAAGAGGGACTAATTTTAAATGCAAGACTATAGAATACACAATTGAGAAATGCTCTTCTTCATCCTAATCTGTCATCCCCAATCACACTTAGAAAATTAAAATTTGTAGAAAAATAATTTGTATCTTATAGAACCCTAAAAGTACTAGAATTTATTAAAAAAGAAAAAGAAAAGAGTAGAAATAAAATATTAAATCCCACAACAACATAACATGAGAAAATTTCCATTGAGTTGACAACATGTTTCAGAGCATTTAGCTGGAGATTCCTAGAATTTAAAAAGCCATCAACATTACTAACAACCAAGCCCATTTACCATCACATAAGCAAGCTAGACCATTCATTTTTTTTTAATGTGTTGCTGGCCTAAAGAGGTACAAGACTCCAAGGAACATTGGATTCAGAAGATCATATTGGCAATGCATTGATCAGTAGTTTAGCAACTCTTGTCAAAGGGAATAATGAGAGGTATCAGACAAGACATCCATCAAATAATGGGGGGGGGGGGGGTGGAATACCCTCTCAACATTGCCATAAGAAGCCCGACTTGAGCAAAAGGGATTTTTACAACAGACATTCTTCTGACTCTCTGCCAATGACATAAGCAATCCCTTCCTGTTCAAGAAAAATATTTGGTACAATGGTAAAGTTCTTTCTAGCATACAAGAATCAATAAGAACCAAACTCAGGAAGGGTCTAGTCTAACCCCAACCCAACAAATGGTTTGCCTTGGACATTAAGCTGTCTGAACAAAAGTATATAAATCCACAGAAAACAAAGCCACTTGAGAATTTAAGATGTTGATACTCCAGATTAATAACTGACAGGAAGACCTACTATTTAATCCTCTATACAATTTCCATTTTTTTTTTTAAGATCCTCTCAACCAGATTTTCAACCGTGACCATAGACAAATTTTATGACGGATTTGCCAAAACGAATATATGTTGAGCATTGAAGAAAATACTAACTAAATTGAAACCACAATGGTTATTTGTGGCACCTGTATATCTATCACTGCCGAGAAAAGCTTTTTGCAAACCAATTTTTTAAGTTGAAGGTTTTAGAGATGCATTGAAGGATTATCCACTCACGGGATGGGGGTGCTTTATTGGAGCAACCATCAACAAAATGTATGAACCAAACCAGTTTGGCAAGAATAGATTATTTCAGACGCATAGATGGCAGCATCTGATTTAAAAAAGAATGCCCTTCTGCGTGAGCACAGAGATGAAATCATAATATTCACATACATTTTTTTTTACAGAGGATGGAGTACCTGGGATCATCGACACAAAGAAGACCGTCGCTGTCGCGCGCAGAGGAGACCGTCGCGGTCGCACGCAGAGGAGACCCTCGCCATCCCGTCGCGGTCGCGCACAGAGGAGACCGTCGCAGTCGCGCACAGAGGAGACCCTCGCGGTTGCGCGCAATGGAGACCCTCGCCATCTCGTCGTCCTCGCGCGCAGAGGAGACCGTCACGGTCGCGCGCAGAGGAGACCCTCGCGGCAGAGGAGCCTCGCCATCTCGTCGTCGTCGCGCGCAAAGGAGATTTGGGAGAGATGCCTGCGTTGAGGAAGAAATTTGGGGGAGATAATGCGTTGGGATCAATAGATTTGGGGGATTTGAACGCGGGCTGCCTTTTTTTCCCTCCGTCTTTCTATTCTCTGCATTTTCTTTCATTTTACATTTTTTTTTTATTCTCTGACAAAGTTCTCCACGTAGGCCGTTGGTACGCAATTGGTACGCAGCATCGCTTGCACCCAGAAGAACTGTTTTCATAATCATTAGGGAAATTTATTCCCTCAGAAAATAGGTAGTTTTCAGTATCATTGCCCCCGAACATCTGCCAACATACCTCCACAAATATTTGTGAGAATGAGAGAGAGAGTGAGAGAGAGAGAGAGAAAATTTCTGAATTAGGGTTTGGTTTGAGACGTAGCTGCAAGCTTTGTGTGAGAACAGAGAAGGTTCCAGTTGCTGCGGGTTAGGTTTGAGACGGTAGACGCTATTTGTGTAGTGAACTACGAAAATGCCACTGGGCTTGAGTGTAGGCCTCTTGGCTCCGTAAACCTTTCCTCAAATCCAGATAAAAAAGGCTAACGTTAAAATACAAGTTTTGCATGTTAAGTTTTGTCTACGGATAACCTCTAAAAAAAAAGGAGATTTATCATGAAAAAGTAGAATTTTTTTAGAGACTTTTTTATTTTTTCAAAATAAAATGTTTCATTCATAAAGAAGATCGGTACATAGTAGCACGACAAGCTACATTACAATGAACCATCTAATAGAACTTGGGATTGGATGAAATCTGGATATTGGTGTCCTCTACAAAAGAAGCATGTCTTGCAAGTAAATGAGCAGCTTCATTTCCTTGTTGACCAACACGGATCATCTTATGCCTTTCAAACCCAAGAAGGCTCTGAATTTCTGCAATCATTGATCCCTGTCTGGATAAATTTGGTACATTCGAACGAATATCTTTAATTATAGTCAAGGAATCCACTTCCAAAATCAGCTTAGATATACCCAACTGCAATAAGAATATTTGTAATCTCCGCAGTGCTGCCAAAGATTCAATATCATCTCTCATATTCTCCTTGTTCCTTTCAACTTGAAGCCATGACAACATCACCTTTATGAATCTCATAATAACACCAACACTAGCTAGTTTTGAATGTCAGAATAAGGCACCATCAAAATTCAGTTTAAAACATACCTTGGGGGAGCTTTCCATGAGAGCAAGTACTCCTTACACACCACGAAATGCTGGTTCTTGACATAATTATAGCTCTCAACATACATTAGGCAATCATCAACAATCTCTTGCATAACACAATCAGAATTTTGAAATATCTTAAGTTTTCTACATTTCCAAATACTACATGCAATAGAAGGGAAATAGGAACTAAGTGCAAATCAAACTTCATCAATGCACAACAAATCATAAAACCGATCCACCATTCCCACCAAAGATCAAATCTGTGGACATCTAGCAGCCCATATTGGTCGAACAAATGAGCATCCACAAAAAGTATGAATACAATCTTCCAAACCAACCTGACAATGTGCACACAATCTAGATTAAATAATCCCTTTTAACAATAAATTATTTTTGTAGGAAGACTTTCTGTACGTGCTCTCCTCCTAAAATTTTTAACCTTATTTGGCAGTTTCAAATTCCAAAATTGGTATCAAAACAGTTTGGTTTCCGCTGTATATGAACTTTCAGCATTATCCTCATGTCGGAATGGCACCAAAGCTGTATGGTAACCTGACTTTACAGAATAATATTCACTCTTTATACCTTGCCACACAATGTGATCTTCAACCTCTCTTGAAAGCAAAGGAAGTATATAAATTGTTTTAGCCACAAAAGGAGGGATAACTGATTTCACCAAGTCATGGTCCCAAGAGCTGGAATTCTGGATCAGCAAGGTATCAACTGTACTATCAGGACATACAAACTGGTTGGGAGGTAAGAAATGAGGTTGCCAAGACAATGGAAGCCCTCTATCTCGTATTAACTCTATTACCCTTCCCTATTTTTCAAGTACATCCAGATAGCAAAATATTCTTGGCTACAATACTTCTCCACACATATGAAGGCTTTCGACCCAAACTTGACTGCAAAAATCCCACATGAGAAAAATACTTGGCTTTAAAAACTTTATACAATAGGGATTGAGTATTATGTAATAACCGCCACCCTTGTTTCACAATTAAAGCTAAATTATATAACTCCAAATGCTTAAAACCCATACCCCCTTGAAATTTTGATAGACACATACGTTGCCAACTCACAAAATGTAATTTACGTTATGAATTCTGTTGACCCCATTGAACCATGCAAACATCCCTTCTGACTCCCTGGAGAAACTTTTTGGTAAAAAAAAATAGTTCATGGAATATGTTGACAAAGCTTGAAAAAGTTTAATCAAAATCTCTCTCCAAGCTTGAGAAAGTAGTTGTTCCTTCCACTCTTGTAATTTAGTCCACACCTTTTCTTTCAAATCATGGAAAGTAGCAATCGTAAAACACCCAACAAACGCAGGGAGTCCCAAATATCGAGTATGATGTTGCAAAAAAGATACATTCCAAATGGCCATAATATCATTAACCTCATCCATACCCACATTTGGATTAATAATCAACTCTGTTTGTTCTAAATTAATCTATTGTCTGGCTGCTAACTCATAAATATCTAGTAGTCTTTGTAAAGATTCATTTTGAGCTCAAGTAGCATGACAAAATAGCAAACTATCATCCGCAAAAAATAAATGAGTTATTGCAAAAGCCCATGGGCACACTTTCACACCATTAATCAAATGTAGTCGCTCAGTATTTTGAAGAAGAGATCATAAACTCTCAGCACATAGCACAAATAAATATGGTAATAAATGATCACATTGTCTCAATACTTTTGTTGGAAAAAAATTCAAATACGTTTGGGTAGTGAGAATACTTGAGAAGCGTAATGTTTGTAAATAGTAGTGAAAAAGTAATGAAAAAGTAATAATAGAATATTGAATAGTAATGAAAAGTAATGAATAATAGTAAAAAATAGGTAAAAAGTAATAAAAGTAATGAATAGTAGTGGAGAATGTTGAGAATACTTGAGATACTTTTGGTACCCAAACCTAGCTGACACTGAAGTGAGACATGATAAAACCAAATTCGCCCACCATTGATTGAAGCCAAATTTCAACATAACTTGTTCAAGGAAACACCACTCAACCATGTCATACGCCTTACTCATATCAAGCTTCAAAAGCATCACACCCAACGACCCTTTTGCTTTTCATAAATAGCATGAAATGTCTCAAAAGTCACAAGCACATTATCCGTGATAAGATGACCCAGAACAAAAGCACACTGATTAGGAGAGACCACTTTTGGTAAAATGAGTTTAAGCCTATTTGCTATTAACCTTAGCAATAATCTTGTAAACAACATTCCAGAGACTAAGAAGCCTAAACTCTATAATTTTCAAGGTTTCTTCCTCTTCGGAATAAGTACAACAAAAGTCTCATTTAGCTTTGTAGGAATACAACCATGATTCAAACAAGATAAAACCGACCTGGTTACCAAGCTATCCGTAATGTGCCAGTACTTTTGAAAAAAGATAAGAGACATACCATTTGGTCCAGGTGCCTTTAAATGTTGCATCTGAAATAAAGCATATTTGATCTCTTCCTTAGAGTATGGATTTAATAAATCAACATTCATAGAGTTAGTTACTTTGGATTGAATGGTATCAAGAATACCCTCCATGCTACCCGACTGTGATGTGGCAAACAATGAAGAAAAATAATTTGTAACAACCGATTCCATTGCCCTCCCTTCTTGCCAAACACCATCATCATCTAATAACTTACTGATATAATTTTTGGTTTTCCTTTATGATTATTTCCTATGAAAAAACTTTGAATTTTGATCACCCGAAGACAACCAAAAAACCTTATATCTTTATTTCCAGATTAATTCCTCTATTTCCAGTAACAAGTTGATATCATATCTAAGAGAGTTAATAAAAGGCAAAGACAACGCTGCTTGAGAGCCACTTGATACTCTAGATAACTCGTTCTTTTTATACCTCAACTGTGATTTAATATTACCAAATTGAGCAGAATTCCAAACAGTTAAATTACGACTACAAGAAGAAAGTGTACTACGTAAAACCTCAACAGAATCAACACTATCTCCTCCCCTCAAGGAATCCGATATAACCTCTTCACATCCCCTACTACCCACCCACTTTGCTTCAAAACGAAATGGTTTCCTCCCTCTCCATTGAGGAGCAACAAAACCAATCATGTTTAATAAAATACAATGATGATCAGAGAGTGTGAAGTAAGAAAATTATTAACCTTGACATCGGAAACATAGACAACCAATCAGGATTTGCAATGAATAGATCTAGACGTTCTTGAATATGTGTATTCCCCTATCTCATATTAGATCAAGTAAATAAAGGCCCTTAGAATCTAAACCTTTCAACCAACAAAAGTTAAGTGCGTCCTGAAAGTCTTGCATTCTACCCATCCAATCTAACCCGACCTTCTCTTTTTTCAGAATTAGAAATGATATCATTAAAATCCCCAAAACATAACCAAGGACCCTATACCTGAGTTGAAAACAACTTCATTAATCTCTTCTCCACACATCATGTCATTTACTCGCCTGAGGATATCCATAGACCACAGTAATGTGGAATCTCAAATCATTATGCATATCATACACCCAAGTATCAAAATGATTTTTTGAATAGCAAAATATCTCTAAATCAGATTCCCTACGACAAAATAAAACCAGACCCCCATTACGTCCCTCACAATCTACAACAAGACAATCAGAAAATCCCAAAGTAAACTTCAACCTCTCCATAGGACCTGCCACATTTTGGTTTCCATGAGGAAAACCACATCAGAATCTTCACTCCGGACTAAGTCCCAAAGTGTACGAACACCCTGTGGGTTCCCAAACCCATAGGAGTTCCAGCTGAGGATTTGCATGGTTGTCGGTAGGGTTGAACCTCAGCCTCTGCCGATTACACCTTAATGTCCACCAATTGGCCATCACAAGAGGATTTAACCCTATTCAAATCATGAAAATCAGACGACATAGTAGAGGGAAAAACCTCTGCAAGTTGTTTTGTGGGTACTAATTCGAAGACTCACTTGCCTCGCCTAAAGAAGACCCGAACCCTTCCTATGCCATTGTCCCTTCTGTGAAGATGGAGCCCTTCATCGTCCATGAGATGAATTTCTCTTGCTGGTTATAAGAACAAGACCTAGCCTGTGGAAGACTTGTTCCTTAGCAATTGTCAACCCAGTAGACAAATTACTCTTGGCTTTCGGCCAAGCAGATCCACCCTCATTAATTACCCTCCCATCAGAGTAAATATGTTTTTTTTTTCGGCCCATCAGAGAATAGCATGATATTTGGCAAACCATGCTTAGAAAAGCTCACTTCTTTTTTCGCAATTTGCAACAACGTTGTCTGCTTCATCTTTAACCTCTACACCCGATAATCATCAATATTAACTGATGTCTCCTTCTTTCCCATTATTGGAGCACTATTATGTAGAATAGAAGGATTTGAAACCTATGCCACCGTTTCCGAAAACAAAGAATTATCCCCCTCCTTATGTTCAAGCGCTGGTGAAGGATCAGAAAAAACCGTGTTATTTTTAAGGTTTCGAATAGCAGTATTCCCTCCATCTGCCCTTAACCAAGCACCATAACGAACCTATCTTTTTCAAACACCTCCCTAGACTCTAGCCACAACTCACAGTCTTTATTTCCACGTCCTAACTTTCCACAACAATAAAAAAAAATTAGGTAGGCCTTCATATTTCAGATGCACCTAGATAATTTCCTCCTCCGACAGACAAAGGCATTTAACGCGTGGCAGTGGTTTACTGATGTCTAGTTGAACTCGAACTAAATATCCATATTCCTTTACCGAAACAATAAAGAAATTCTCAATAAAATAAATTAGCAACTTCTCAAAGATTCGAAAATATCCTTAATTCAATACATTAAAATATCCAAAAATAACCAATTTACTAACTATGACTCTCAAATAAGTACTTGTACTCTCAGACACTTATTCCTTTACAATCATCACACCTTGCTAAAACTTCATACTCTTGTTCTTCAGCTAAACCGTCAAAATCATATGAAAAATATTTGGAGATAAGGGGTGAGTTATCAACAACTCAGTAAACAGAAAACATATACTAGTGTATAAACATGAGCATTTACAGAGTTCAGAATGCAGAATAAAATACTTTCTTTCAGAATGTAAAACAAAACGTTTTCTTTCAGAATGCATAATCAGAATATTATAAAAAGAAAAAAGCTACCTGCACCCGGGACGGGGACATGCCGCTTACCCGGGTTCCAAGTCAGCTTTATTTAAATGGTGCGTTTGCATCCTAAGTTAAACGCACTGTTTTTTCTGCTTGTTATCAACACTTGTGAAATGAAACTGACCCATGAAGACTAGACTATCTTCAGACGATTAGGACTGAACTCAACACAGGAACACCCATGGAAGACTGCTACACCCCAATCTTTGTCCTTTCACACCTCCAAGCTTCCCAAACTTGCTACAAAGATGATTCCCCCACGGAGGTACAATGGGTGGCCACAAGCTTCTCCTCGAACAACTTTGGATGAAATACCCCCAACGTTGTAATTTTCTTCGCTTAATTTTCTTTTGTAAAATTTGAACCAACGTTGAAGTAATTTCGAGATACAAATTCCAATTCTAATCAATCCCCCAAGTCTCAATATAAAAGACCACTTACTTGGATGAAATCGTTGAGAAAGCAAGAGGGCACGACCTTGTAATTGGGCTTAACAAACGTGAGGCGCATCAACTCCCTCATCTTCTCGGGACTCCGCTGCAGCAGGACGCTAACGGCCTCATCCAAGCTCCTCACGATGTCGTTTCTTGAGAAATATACAAGTAGAAGAAAGGTTATCACGGCTTTGTCACACTGGGTGGCGAAAAATATATAAAAATAGAAAAAAAAAATCACTAAAACAGAGCATACCCACAACACCATGAACACGATGAAGAAAAATCAAGAAAAAAAAAATTACTCAGGCCATGGGTACGACGGCACTCACTTGAAGAACGACGAACTTGATGAAGAACGACGAACCCACGGTTCGCAGAATGGTTTCGGTACACGCCGAGTTCTGGTGCTTTTGTTTTCAACGTTGGAACATTTCTGGTGCTTCTCTTTTCAGCACAAATGGTAACGATGAAGAACGGAACTCGTCTTTTTCTGTGTTGTTTGGAGAACGGACGGAAAGCAGGTTTGGGAAGCTAGTATCACCTTCAAACTGCTACACCCCAATCTTCGTCCTTTCCCCCACGATGAAGAACGGAACTCGTCTTCTTCTGCGCAAATGCTTTCCGTCCTTTTCTTTTTTTTTATTTTATTTTATTTTTAGACGTGGCATTAGCCACGTCAATGATTCCGTAACGGGTACCCGAATACGGTACTTGTAGCAGAATTGTTATAAAAAATATTAGAGCGAAAATTCAAAAATCTTCATAATTAAAATCCCTTTGAGATAACATAAACTAAAACATCATATCTTATCTTATCATATCAGAATAGATACCATGTTTAACCCCCGTAGTAGGGTAATGTAAATCTCGGCGGTCAACTGAGCAGAAACAGAATGTGAATCTTCTCCTTATTATTATCGGAGTCCCGAGTGTGCACACAAGAAAGACCATGTAAAAAAAAACTTTGCTTCCAAAGTGGGTGCACCGGAAAGAGAAAAGTTGGTACCAACCCAAATAGAGGCCACAATTTTATACCTGTGGTAAGGTCAGAACGGAACAGAAACAGAAACAGAATGTTATGCCAGAGGTTTTCAGAAATCATATCATATCATATCAGAGTACAAAACATCTTTAGAACATAACAAAATTAGTTCACAAAAACATAATTTATGCACAAAATTTTATATTCGCTCTCTTTTGCACAATTCAGAAACAAATAAGCTCATATCTACATCAGTCATGCCAGAAAAATACTTTATTCTTAAATACAATCTCTTGAGTAATGCTGAACAAATAACTGAGGTAGTTCAAATTTTTTTTCATAACAAAACATGAATACTTTTCAAAAGTCAACCTCAGTCTATTTTATTTTTGTGCAAAGTCTAATATAGGAACTCCGCTTACCTGAACTTTTTAAATTCTTTGAATTTTCTCACAATAGTGCCAACGGAAAAGAAAATCGATCATCACCTATAAGATAGTCACACGTAACTTTTGTAAATTTTCAGTTGAACACATATTTCGAAATCAACACCCAAGTTCTACAAAATCTAAATTTTCCTATTGTCTACAAATCCTCCAAATCATAAAATATCATCTCTCTAAAATACTTTAAAAACGCCTAAAATACCTGCAACTTCCAACATCTAACTTCTTGTCTTATTACAAAAATCATTATAAATAACAAATACTGGATCACTTACTAAGAAGGGCATACATGTAATTTACTTATAAGGGGCTTAATGTCTCAACAAGTGAAGTGGAGGAGAGTGACTTACGCATGGGCAGTGTATGTATGCGACGTGCGTTGTGGGTTCAACCATGAATCTCCGACATGGTTGAGTGACGGTGGCTATCTCGGGCAACAGAGCGTGAGAGGGGAATCAGGAGGGGTGGTGTGGTGCCTTTGACCCCCACGTGTTATTTTTGTGGAGTTCGTGACACCGAGATGATGACCACACGGATCATGCACCCCAACGACCAATGCTTAGAGTGTGTGTACATTATGCTATAAGTATACAAAATAGTATTCGCAGCAGAGAAATAAAAAGTCTTTCTTTATTAAGTACTAGAATTGTTCAAAAACAGTAAAGTGACTTTACAAGGATTAAAGAGTCATTCGACAGATAAATTAAAAACAAGAAATAACATAAGGGAAACAAATCCCGCTGAACAGTTTCTCAGCAACTCAAACCTCCGACGGAGCTGATCTCTCGGGTTCATACTCGGGCTCTACGTCAGACTCTACAGCACCATAAGACGGAATCGTAGGGTAAAATACCGCAATGAGATTATGACATCTCAACAAGTAATTAACCAAAAATAACATCTAAGAGATATATAAAAATAACACGCGTCCCCATACGGACATAATCCACATAAAACAACACCATATGTTCTTTTTTCCAAAAATACTCTTTTTAACCACTCACGCCGAAAATCCCATTTTTGGTCCAATCATAACTATTAATTAATAAGCATGCGCCACGATCTCCCCTATGGACCGTCCGCACGACCTGATTCTCATTGTCACATCACGGGTAACGTCCGTGCATGAGACTTTATAACGAGCAATGCCTAGTTCTGCGCCCAGCGCGTATATGGCCAAACATCCTCTAACCTCGCCAGCCAAAAGGTTACGGAATTGGTACGAGAGCGTTGCCGTCTCATCCATTCCCGTCATCGCCCTCCTACAACTCAGGGGACGTCATGTCAGTCTGTTACGCTCCCGAGTGACCAGAGGAGCTCCATCGAGATAATGCCCATCTCGGCTTGGGGTCGTGATACACACGCACCCACATGTTCAGTCACAATTACAAACAGACAACGTGATACCACAACACAATTTTAATAAAAACTATAAAATATACATTTCAACAATTAACAGGAATATACAATTAAAATAATTCATTTACATACAATAGACCTCCATTTATAATTACACAGTTTCACAATTACAAGCAAAATCTCGTCCTCCAATCCGGCCCAAGGCCCAATTCCAACAACTCCAATTTACAACCCAACGCTTCAACGGCCCAAGGCCCAATTCCAACAAACCAATACAATCAAAAGTTTATGAACGACAAATACAACAATATTATTAAACGGAAAAATTACATACACACGAAGACAGGAAAAATTATGGAAGATCACGTGAAAGGAAAAGTTGCAAAAGGCGGCGGCACACGGCAAAACACTACCAAAAAGGCCTCTCAACTCTCAGGTTGGTCAAAACACAAGAGGATGGAAAATCAACACAATACAACCCAACAATTCATCAAGAACCCGAGCAAAATTTATGATTTTAGAAACAATTTAGAGCTCACGGGTTCACAAACGAAAACACAAAAAAATTTCTCAAACACCAACAATGCAAAAAGCTTAAGAGAGAGAGAGAAGATGGTGATCTCTGAAGGATTAAATTGGAGATGCTGTGGCCTATAAATAGACTAAAAATGGTGGTGGTAGGTGCCCATGTGTCACACAGGTAGAAGAAGAGAAAACGGTAGCAAGCCGTGGAGGAAAAGTAGCATATCATGCGGACACGTGGTGCGGCGGCAAAGACAACACCACCCGAAATTCACAACCAGTTTACACGGAGCTGCTCACGGTGGGTGGAGGTGGCCATGAAGAAGGATGGCTTGATAGCGAGCTTTCGAAAATCACTAGCCGAGCGACACTGAGAAGAAAAGGGAAGATGGAGGTGGCAGCTCAAGGCTGAAAGACATGACTATGCTTCGAAATGGCATTGGCAGCTGCTGCGTGGAGGTAGGAATCTGCTGGAAGGAAGAAGAAGAAGAAGAAATGAGAAATGTTGTGCGGCGCAGGAGAAGAACACGATGGAACCCTAAGGGGTTCCTCAAAATGGCGCCATTGCAAGCTAAGGGGGCTGGGTTCACTTAACCCGCACGGGCTGAGCTTCGAGCTGGGCTGGGTTAGATAGGCGCATGGGTTGGGCTCTGCTTGGCACACGGGCTGGGCTCTGCTGCACAAGGTTTAGACTTTACACACTCGGGCTGGGCTATCTCACACGGTTTGGGCCACAACACAAATAAAAACACACACACACACAACCCAATAAAATAAAACACTACGAAAATAATATAAATAACATATATAAATAAATATTAAGGAAATAAAAACCCAAAATAAAAACATACCAAAATAAATTATAACAACAATAAAATAACACATTTAATTAAAATAACAAAATAACACCTCAATTAAAAAATATATGGATTTAAAACACAAGTAAAAATTTAGATATCTCACAGGTGGAGGACCAGGCATGGTGGTTGGCCCCACGTGCAGCGGCTTCTACGTGAAACCTCGTGGCCTGGATTGTGTCCGGCGCAGTGCAACTAGGAGGAGCAAGAAAAATTGCTCCACTTCGCTTCCTATAAACAGGGCCATGGTGGCTTCCGGTGGTGGTCATGAGGGAGGTTCTGGGTGGTGAAAGGAGCTTGTACTCGATGGCATCGCTTGGTGGTGCATGGTGGCAGAGGGAGGAGGCATTTGGGATGCTCTGTTTTTTGTATAGAAAACAGAGTATTCCAAGGGGGTTGGGGATGATACATGGTTGGGCTATGGTGGCTTACGGTTTCACAAGGGGTTGGGCAATGGCCAGAGGCTTCCGTCGTGCAGGGGGAAACTCGCACGGGGGGTGGTTTCCATTCGGTTGAGCACACACAGGCATGGGTTTTGTGATGGCGAGGTCTGCAATGGCTGCAGGCGAGGTCTAACGCCATGGGTGTGGAGGTGTAGAGACAGCGATGGTGATTGCATGGAGGTTGTGGAGGGTGGAGCTTGTGGTGGACGATGGTTTGTGGATGGAGCTGTTTTTGTGCATGCGTGGGTGGAGACTACCGTGGGAGGTTTACAACAGCTATAGGCTTGGTAAACTAGCACATGCAGGTATGTGTGTGTGTATATATATATATATATATATATATATATATATATAAACTAGTAAGTTACATGCCTCAGGCACGTATGCCCAGTTCAAAGTACTATTATATTTTATTAAAATAAAAATAAAGTAGATATATATCTATATAAATATTCTTTGTCAGCTCTATTAATGGGGATGACATGATGCTTTATGAAGAATTTAGAGAATGAGCAGCTGAAAAACGAGGTTAGGAGTCTCAAATATTTATAAGCTTGATCAAAATATCGTTTTTATTTTTTTCTTCTAATAGTAACTAATTTGCCTCTTAAATGAAATTATTGAATGGAAGTACTATCGAGTTGAAATATGTTGCAAAGAACCCGGATGATCTACTAATATTAAATAGTAAAAAAATACCGGATTAATAAAATTTAACATTGACGTAAAAAAATATCTAACTAATTATAACTAAATTTGAGAATGATCAAAATAATTTTGAATTGAGATAATAAAAAAACAAATGTACATAAATGATTAGGAAGCTGCTAGATAAATCTTGTTGTTGGACCTGGGTGTTACAAGAGCTCTACCCAGAAGAATAATCAAATAAATCTATATCTTCCACCACTACAAGAAAAACAGACTTTTGTAACCAATTTATTACAACCAAAAGATTATTTGCAACCAATTTTAGTTGTAAATAGTCATTTCGTTAGAATTAACTGGTCGCAAATAAACAATTTTCTTATAATGACCACTCCAATAGATTCACCAATACGTTTGATTGTTATCCCATTCATCCATTTCAAAGTGAATCATATAAACGAACCAGAATGAAGCATAAGACATGGTAACGGTTGAATATTACCATTATATTCCTTCAAAAGCACCAAGTTCTTATCAAATGACCAGGGGCGATATCGAACAACCCTGTCTTTATCACTTTGCTCAGAGAATTGTGCTAAGAAAAAAATATCACCCAAGTCAAAAAAACTCAACTCCCTTACTCGGATTCCACACATTACGCATCAATGTCTTAAATGCTTCCTTATTGAAGAATTTTCTTCTGGAAAGCTGAAAATAAGACAATGATCGGAATAATCCAACATAGAGTCCGAAACCTTGGCTGGTAATGGCACTTCGGCATTTTCAACTTCAGACAAAGGCAACTTCCCCCATCGTTCAGAAAGGTAGTCCTCATCCATTATGAGATGGAAAATCAAACAAAGCGAATTGTTTGATGAAAAACTCTCAAGCAATGCAACGCATATAAATGAAAAATATACTGAGAGAATGCAAACCAACAAAGCGGTTCCAAAGGTATTCCCCACCTGAACATTAATCTGGGGCGTTTTCTATTTTTTAATTAGTTAGTTTTATTTAAAAAAACAAGCTTGTGCAAATAATTTTCTAAAATATAAGGAGTTGCGCGTAACTCATGGTATATATCTTCTTGTACATCTTCTTCTTTATGTTGTTCTTTGATCTTCTTTTTTAGCTTCGAGCAAATTAAAGCATATAAGAAAGTGACATCCTCAGATGATCAGTCCAATATTAATGCAATATCCTAGTGGCGGAAAATGTCCAAAAATTTAAGATTATTTATCATTTACGAAACGCCTAGCTAGCCTATTAACTAATTAATTATTAGATTTAAGTGCTTCATGAAAAGTAAAATTAGGAGTGGAAAGTCTTCAAAAAGAATCAAAATTAAAGGCTGCATGCTACGGTTTATGATTATCATGCATAGAGCACTTGCCAAAAAAAAAAAAGAGAGAGAGATTCAAAACATATTCACGTTTGCCCGTGCTGATCTAGTGACTAGTTTTTGTAAATCATTCATTCAACATGGTACTGAATATCGTTTTACATGATGCCCGCTAGAACTCACCGGCCTTTTCTTAGTTAGTCATTCCCCTAAGCACACTCAAGCTAGGACCATTCAATTAAGCGTTGTAGCGATGGAATTCATGTTTTCCTTTTTCTTTTTGAAGCCAGATCACAAACAAGCATATTAATCAAGATACAAGAAAAAAGAGCCATCTAGTTGGATCGTACGTGCTGGAGAGCCACATAGAGTTCAAGAGTACTGAGGCTCAGGTGTGACGATGGCTAAGTTGAGTACTATGGCCAAATCATAACCCATTAGGTGCCCTTTAGATTACTACGTACGGCTCATGGCCAATCAAAATGTGAAAGAAACCCGCATGTTTTTCCTCTAATCAGGGCTCCACTCCTACAGATCAAACCTCCAAACATATATACCAAATGACAGCTTTCAATCCCTAAATCCCCACGTGGGATTTATTGCTGGAAAGGTATCATAATTGGCAACCTTGGCTGGCTCGATCATTTCCTCCAATTCCAACCTTTGTTGTTGTTGTTGCTGCTGCTGCTGCTGCTGCTGTTCTTGCCAACTGATCACAGGCCTTGACCCTCCAATCCCCAAGATTAGATCAAGTGTCATACTATTTCGTGCTGCACTTCCTCCAAAGCTTGACGGCACTGTCGTGTTCCTATCCGGAGCCACCGTAGTTCTCCCATGTATCAAACTAGAACTACCACTTTCCTCTTGTTCCTTGTTCTTGATGAAGCCTTGGTTTTGATCACCTCCCATGAGCATTTGGCTAAACACCATATTTTGTATTGTAGAGCCACCAATAGCATCAAAAATCTGTGAGATATCTTCATGAGGGCCTTTCTGCAAAAGCTGATTGGTGAATTCACCGCCATTTATCCCAGCCATGTTTGATTGATGATCAGGCTGTGGTCGGAAGTGATCATATGAGGAGTTAAGCTGCTGAACGTTACCTGTGTATGGTGGTCTAATCGAAGAAAGCTGGTCAGGACCAGCCATGCTACTAACAAAGCTCTTTTGCATCATGGGAGAGTTTATAGTGTTGCTTGCAGTGGCACCCATTTGGGCTGCTTTCTGTAATAAAGCTGTTGCTGACATGTGAGCAGACCCGGATATTTTGCAACCATTTTTGCTGTCATGTAGGTAATTCAAGCCAGAGGAGCTGTTGGAACTGAGCTGAAGGCTTGATGAAGAGGAGGTTCTTGGACCACCAAAGAGAGTACCGGAGCTGGTTGAGAACATGCCTCCTGTCATGTTCATAGGTTTGAAAGGCATTGGGACTGGTTCTTGAGGGAGGGAGTTAAGGGGGTTCTTGGGGTCTAAATTGTTGAATTCGGATGTTCCAATGGATGCATTGGTGGTTGTATTCATGGGCATGGATGACATAAGCTCCTGCATTTGTGTCTGAAAGTTTGATCCGACATTATTCATCAGTCCCTGATTTACTTTGTTGTTTTCTTCCGCTAATGCATCACAAAAGGCCCTGTGGGTGATAAAACTATCTCTTCTGCACGCACACGAAGAAGTGAGCTGCATTAGGTTTTGGTTGCTAGTTTAAAAACCTTAATTCGAATAATTAAGTACAGTAGACTATAATATTTGTATGAGAAGAAAAAATTCAAAACTTGCACCATAAAAAGAAGCACCAAAAAGGGTATCTAAAAGAGTACCCCATCAATTTGTCGGCCATTTCTAAATTATTTCCTTTAATTGGAAAGTTTGAAATACTGTGATAATTTAACCTAAGTGAAAACAGCCCATTTATATATTACCAATTGGGGCAGATTTTCAACAGGCTCTGCGAACTTAGAAATATATTAACCCACAAAAAATACTTAATTAATCAAAATTCCATGCAGATGAAGTACTTTTATATGTTTAGTACTCTATATATGCACTTGAGGAAATTAAATATCAAATGAGAACCTGGAGAAGATGGTTCCACAATCACATTTGTATTCCCTAGTACCACAGCTCTTTTGATGAGCCTTCCAATCCGATTGCACAGCATATTTCTTTGAGCACTTGTCACATTTCCATTTCTTTTCTCCATGTTTCCGGCTGTAGTGTTTTTTAATGCCTGTAAGGTCTCCTAGTGCACGAGCAGGTTTGTTGTGGACACATGTGGGCTCAGGGCATATGTAGACCCGTTTCCTGATCTCGGTGCTCGTTCTTTGCTTGAGCTTCCATGGAAGATTATGACCTCTTCGGTGCAACTGCAGGTTTTGGTCCCTCTGGAACCCTTTATTGCAAATCTCACATACAAACCTGTTTGTTGCCATTAGTGTTGTTGGTGATAGAGCAATAACTTCAGCATTTGGATCTATTAATCCATAAAAATTCCATAATTAGCATATATATATATATATATATATATATATATATATAGCCTTGTCGAATTGATCATCCACAAGGCCAGGAACGATCGATATTATAAGCTAGCTAGATTGCTAATTCTCTAAGTGAGAGGATGAAATATTAGAAATAATCATTTATAGAGAAGAAAAATGTCATCCATATATATTATGTAAGTCGGAGTTTCATAAATATCATTCCATCTATAGTACTATTGATTCCATCATGACCCCATAGCACCCACAACAGTTAGAGGCAAAAAGAGAGAGATACAAAATGCAATCAAGCTAGCTAACAGTTGTCAACAATTATTGTAATCTGATCTCTAGGCAATAATTGAACTTTTATCATAATAATTATTCTTTCGACAAATATGGCTATCAGCTTTAATATTTTTCGAGAAGATAACCTCATGATTTATAAAAAAATTTCTTTGTAATTCTCTTGACCTAAATCATATACCTCTTAACGTGTATGCTCAAACATGACTACTGAAACATGTAAAATTCAGTGGTAAAATCGCCTCTTATATATGTTCAAGAACGTAATTAATGCATGCCAAGAGAATTTACGTGATTTAATTTCAAAATTAACTTCAGCAAAACTTCTTTCGGGATTACAAAGTTCAATATTTAACCTAAGGAACCAGCTAGCTCGATCGCTAGATGTTTTAACAGGAAAAACATGACTAAGATTCGTGGGTGGTTGAATTTGCCTGGAGTTCCTGGAAGATTCCTTTTCTTCTTAACTGGCTGTTGTTGTTGTTGTTGCTGCTGCTGTTGGGAGGTGGAGCTATTGCTGTTAGAGACACCGGAGGGTCGTCCTGAGCTTGAGCCATGGAAGTTTTGTTGAAGCTGATTTTCCTGATCCCCAGTATTTCCTGAAGAGAAACTCCCTTCATCACCTGTAATATTTGACATTCGAAAGGGATCAGAAGATTGATACTTGTCTTCCTGTTCTTTCTTTTTTATTTTTTTCTTCCTTTCCAAACACTCCTTTGTTTCTTTCTAATTCCTTTCTTGTTGCCGGCGCTCTTACTAAAAGGAACGGCTTGTTTTTTGGTTAACACAAAATCAGGAGTTTTCTTTCATAAGAGGAAGACAAAAACCAGAGAATTCTCCTTCATTTCTAGTGAAGAAGTTGAAGTCATGAACTATTGCTGCCACAAGAGTACCATTGGAACCTGGTCTTCTTTGGCCTTATATAAGCATTATATATAGTATTCATAAGAGACAATCGCTTAGCAAATACCCCCAACTTCTTGGTTAATTATTATATATCATATATAATATTGATCTTGGCCATTCCATTTCACCTAATTTTCTTTATTCTTTTTCAATATATTAATTATTTTTTTCCATTTTTTTAAATTTTTTATCTGCATCTATTATATATGCAGGGAAGCTGGGTGTCATTATAAATCTGTTGATAAATATTAGCAGAACTTCAACTGGATTATCAATAAACTAGCAAGTACATCAGTACATGCGGCCTTTAGGTAAAATTCATATATAAAGAATGAATAAATATAGATAGAAGTCATTATTAGGAGCATCCATTTTATACACATGATGTGGCATCATCTAGACCACACATCTCTCTAAGTAAGTGTTGAAAATAATCAACTAGAAATAATCATGCAGTGAGTATAAAATGTACACTACTATAGTTGCTTCTCTCTAACATTACTCATAAAGAATAGATTAGGAAATCGAAAGGATAGGGGAATTAAATATGAAGCCAAAGTTAGCCTGTACGTACACTTGATGTCTTGGCAATGAAGGAACTTATATATAATATCTTTAACTCATTAATAATGGCTAAACATATATATATATATATATATATATATATAATACAATCAGGAGAAACACAGCAAGATTAAACATAGCTTACTCAAGTACGTACTAATTAAGTAACTAGGTCAAAAGCTAGGCTAGCGGTCTCGTTTGTCTTAAAAAAATATCTCATTTTATTTTATTTTATCTCATTTTATTTAATTATTATAATTTTTTTAATTTTTAAAATAAAATAAACAATTTAAAATTTTTAAATTTCAAAATAAAAATAATATTAAAAAATATATTTTAATAATATTTTATTTAACTTTTTAATTTTAATATTAACTCATCTTATCTTATTTCATCTTTAAAAACAAACGAGGTAATAACCAACGCCTTCACAGCTAGCAGCCGCGCGCCAGCCTTTTTAGTGAAATGACGCCACTGATCATCATGCTTTCACGGTAAAAGCTAGCATAGGATGCAACCACTTTTTAAGAAATAATTAGTTTATAAAGAGTTGGCGCTCTATAGAATAGAAAATAAATAAATATATAATTATTGCATTCGCTTTTTTTTCTTTTTGAGTAATTTCTTTTCACTAATCATTGCAATTCAATATATAATGTCTTATTCATAATGATTATAATTTGCCATTTTAATTAGGTCTACTTTCATTCGGAGTATATAATAATATAAGTACTCATGAATATTAATTCTCTCTCAAATTAATAACTGAGTACGTTATTAATTATATTAGCATCGGCATCTATTTATGTAAACTTTGAGGCTTTTTAAAGGAGTTTTGAGTACTCTTGGATTCTATTTATCATGTAGTACTATGTGTGTGTGTGTGAAGCTAGAACGTCGTGTATAATTCAAAGGAAGGTAATTAATTTCTAATTAGCTTCTGCAGTATTAGTCATTTTGGCATTCATCCAATCATAATTCAAGCCTTTTATTGATCATTTTATTTCTCAGTTTTATTTTTTATTTTTTAAATTAGTCGTTGTAATACTAGCTAGTTAGATCAATATATACTGGCATTTATTAAGCAATTAATATAAATTAATCAGTATGAAAATCATTTTTTGCACAAATCAGACAATTATATAAGCTGCATATTATATGCATATATATATATATATCTGTTAATATAAACAGTGCCGAATCTTATTGTCTTATATATATGATCCATTGTAGGAACCAAACAAGTGAATATCGCTACATAAATCTTAAAACTAATTAAGCAAAGACATAGAAAGATGATGTTACCTTTATTTTCTAGGTTTGCATGATATATGTGATCAGCTAATTAAGCATATTTATAGTTGTGAAGAAATAATATTCCAACCAATTATATAATATATACTTAGAAAATGTGTGTGTATATATTATATATCCAAGAATATCATACTAATAATTATTATAAGTGCATGGAATTTGACATCTTATGGAAAGTGATCACATTTATGCAATATTATTTATAAGTTGCTAATTACAAGCCATGCACTAGCTTATAGCCTAAAAGACAACCAGCAATTGAGGAAGTATATATTAATTACAATCTGTATATATCACACAGTATATACCACAGCTTAGGATTGAACAACTTGACCTCCACTTTGAATTCTAAACGACTAATGATCAGTTCATATAATATAAACAAAAGGGATTGGAATACCTTGTTGAGAGATTCATGATGCTCCTCATCACATCCGTTACCGCCTATTTCTCAATTTAAACATCGTTTTTAAGGAAATTAAGTGTATATAATATAATATATATATATATATATAGTGATAATATTATGGTGCATGATTCTTGGCGCAGCAACTAATATTTTATATAGTAATGTTATTTTTCATCTTATTTTTTATCATTCTTCATCAAACTTGTTGATCATGTCGTGATCGAGGGTAACTTAATTACCTAGCTAGACAATTGTGAAAACTACTTAAATCTAAAGCAAAATAGATTTATGAGTACTATATTATATTAATTTTCCAAAAACCTAATAACATTCTTTTTACTAATTGTTTTAATGTTGCAATCTTTAATTCAACGTGTATTATACGTGAGATCAACAAATAATTAATTACTAGATCTCTAATTAATTAATGACGCATTTTTCATATTTTTGTTGTCATGGATCACATCCATACATAAGCAAATTTCATTGCATTTTGATAATATTATCCATTTCCCTTTTTTTCCTTTCAAGGAATATTTCATCATGAGTACTTTAATTATTGCAGCTTCCTCAAACCTATATATAATGAAACAACAACCAGCCCGGCGATAAATCATGGGAACAACAATGTGACAGGAATTAGAATATATATGATCATCCATGCATGGGCTAATTACGTTAATTTAAGTCTCAAGTCAAAACAACTCTTGGGGCATTTTCATGTAGATGCCCCCTTGATGATGATGATGATGATGATGATGATCAACTCCATCACATTAATATAATTAACGATCCTTATAATCACGCCAAAAATAGATCATTGCCTAGTAAGTATCTATGAAGATCGATGTATTTGAGGAAGCTAGCTAACATCAACACAACAACTTAAAGACAGAGAAATTGCAACATCATGTGCATATTAGACCAAATTTCTTATGTATGTTATGATAAAACTGGATATTAAACGTTTGAAATGGCATTTGGATGCCGGTAAAACATAATTAATTCAGACCGATCCAGTTGCTAATTGACATAAGCAAAGTAACCGAATGGATACAACCAATGGAAAAGACAGCCATCCATTATATTCCATTCTGATAATATTTTTATAATTATATTATATTTCTTTGAAAAGATATGTGAACGTACGGTGGGAAAAAAACAAAAGGATAGTCTTTTTTTTTTTTTTTTTTCCTTGATATAGACATGTTTTGATAATGAAAAGAAATTGATATATAAGGAGAATATATTTTAGCATTTTTCAGTCGTCCATCAAATTACATGCACCTCGTCAATTTGATGTAAAATGATGGTTTAAAAATTAATATTGATTTGATCAGCACATTATTTTTTTTTATAAAATCTTCTCTAGTTTTGAGCAAATTAATAAGCAAAGTGCATGCGTACCATTAGGACCTGATCTTTAATTAATGTGCTTATAAATAATATTACAGCACCACCCCAATTATACCGCTCATTTTGTCTTATTGACGTGGCAGTACCGTGCCACGTAGTTTATTAAAAAAAATATAAATATAAAATGAGTAGAAGTAAGGTTTCAGTCATCTATTTTTTGTGTTTTTAATTAGATGTCATTTTATTTTTAATATACTTTTTATTTTTATTTTTATGTGGTATCACGTCAATAGAACAAAATAAATGATATAATTGGAGCAACATAATAGCATTACTCAACAAAGATTAACGGTTTATTTAATCATGAATTTTAGTCTTGATAATAAGCGATATTTGCAATAATAACTCCATCAAATATGTTTTTCGTTTGGGCTTTTGTACGTAGTAATCTTTTGTAAATCAGAAAGACAACCTTTTTAGTACATAACTAAAAAAAACAGTAGTTCTTGACTCTTTTGCTTTCTTGTCTTCTTTTAAAAGCAGAAAGGCTGCTTTTCATGCCCTTATTGGACCCTATCAAAAGAAAAGAAAAAAAAAATAGTGTAATTTTGTAAAATCCAGTTCATGTAGGATTCTAACATATATAAATGGACCCCAATCTGATTCACAAAAAAAAAAAAAAAGGACCCCAATGATCCCCTAAAACAATCTTTTCAAATCCCGATCCCTTTTAATTCAAAAACCAAAATAGTATTTTTCTTTTTAGATTGTTTGTCGTAAATTTCCAATATCAATCTGCCCCCATAGGGTCGAGGCCCGCAGTACTGCAATGGGTCAAGGTTGGGCATTTGCTTGAATAACTTAAAACGATTCAGGAATGACAAGTCCAATCAAGAGTCTATAGCAAATTGCAGCCCATCATGTAAGGAGGAAGGGTTAAAAGATCTGCTTGTGGATGTAGATTTCGGTATTGGAATCACTAATCTCTACGCCTCATTTATTTATTTATTTATATATGCAAGTAATAGATTCTCACTACAAGCACAAAGAGCAATATCTAGGCATGGGTGATCATCTATGACCATGAAAGAGTAGGTTTTGGCAGATTTCGTCGTCAAGTTCATCAACTTTCCTAATGAGATCCAGGTAGTATCGAAAGGAAGCCTTGGCGAGTTTTCGTCAACGGCTCCTCCCGCCGCTAGTAGGCATATACCTTGTAACTAAGACCGGCAAGGAACTCCATTACATGATAAGGCTCGCGTTTAAAACCACTAGCATTGATGCGGAACAAGAGGCATTGCTGGCAGGACTCACTATAGCAGAAAGACTAGGGGCGAGATAAGTTGATGTACATGCCGATTCTTAGGTAGTGGTAAACTAGGTGACGAGATAATACCTATCGAAGGGAGAAAAGCTCAAAATGTATCTACAATAGGTGTGGGAACGGCATGATCGTTTTCATTATTTCGGCATCAGACAAATACTATAGGAGGACAACTAGAAAGCAGACAAATTAGCACGGTTTGCTTCAGGGATGGTTTACTCACTTCCACCATGGGATGTGATGATTAAAGTGTTGGAAGCTCATTCGTCAGAAACGAAGTATTAGATATAATTGGGTGGCCCAAAATGGGCATGCGACATGATGATATATCTAACCACTAGGGAACTTCCTAGCAAGAAGTGGTAAACGAGGAAAGTGGTGGCTAGGTTCACCCTTGTGGAAGGAATACTATACAAGCAAGGCTTCTCTAGCCCATTCTTGAGATGTGTTTCACAAGAAGAGGCATAGTATGTGATGGTAGAAATATACGAAAACCATTTTGGTGAGAGAGCTTTGGCGGGAAAGGTCCTGCGAATGGGTTACTATTGGTCACATGCACTAAATGACGCAGATGAGTTTGTCAGGAAATGCATGAAGTGACAGTTACACGTGCATGTACCTCACAACCCACCTAAAGAACTAATGTTAATCACCACGCCATAGCCCTTTGCACAATGGGGGATTGGTATTATGGGACCAAAGCCACCAGGCAAGGGAGGCACCAAGTTTGTTGTCGTCACTGTGGACTATTTCATAAAGTGGGTAGAAGCAGAGGTGTGAGGCCCAAGACAATTGAACCCTGCCCAAGTGCCCCCATATACCCAAGCCCAGCCCTCACGTGCCCAAGACTCAAAACCACTTAGTGTTGGGCAAATCCTAAATTTCCTTCCTCTTCTCCATTTTCCCCGTTCTCTCTCTCTCTCTCTCTCTCTCTCTCTCTCTCTCTCTCTCTCTACCTTACTGCATTGCCACGTCACAATGGCCACCTCTGCTAGATTCTTCTTGTTGTCGTTGCTAGGTCTATCTCTAGTGCCAGTAAGTCCTCTCTCCTCTCGTCCTTCGATCTCGCTCCCCCTCCCTCAGATCTCTCTTCTCTCTCCGTTGTGCTATCTGTCGCAACCCATGTCACTGTCATTCCTCGTCGTGCGATTTTCCTTCAAAACCAACACGGTCTCAATCCCTCTCCCTCTCTCACAATTTCTTCATTCGGTTTCATCACCATTCCAGCAGCCACCATCAATCAACCACAAACAACCCAAACTTGCCACCAAGAACCACCAAAAGTGGACCCTCACATCCAAATCCATCTAGATCTATGGTGTTACCCCTCCATCCCAAGCTTTGCAACCACCTCTTAGATCCCTTTCACTAGCATTCTCACTTAGGGATCCTTGCCACCATCGTTTTGTCGTGTCACACCAACCTAGATGGAGCTCTTCTGGTTACTCGGGAGTGCGTAAAACTAAGTGACGTCCATTTGGTTGTCGTCGGGCAACAACAGGCTTGGGTAAGACGGTAACACTCTTGAGTCGACTCCGTGATGTCTTTGCTGGCGGAGGCTAGAGGATGCTTGGTCACTTGACTAGAGGAGACCATGTTGGGCATCGCTCGCTACGAAGTCACATGCACAATCGTTACCCGTAGTATGACGAAGAGAGCTAGAGTGTGCAGATGGTGCATATCCTATTTTTTAAAACAAATAATTTCAAAATAAAAATGTGATCTTCAGTTGTGTGGTGTCTTGTATGAGAAATGGGTAAAATCGTAAATGTTATGATTCTCTGATATTTTCTACTTTGCATGATTTAATATTTTTGCACCTGCTTGTATTTTGAGTGTTAGACTTTGTTTCACTTACTGAGACTTTGCAAAATCTCATTTTGGTGTCCCTACCTACGTTTGATGCAGAGGATAATTATAAACTTGGAGGTTCGGCTTCGCCTGATGAGTGAAGACTTGGGAGGGGGGGGGGCCTGTTTCCCCTTTGCGTAATGTTGATTAGATGTTTTTAATTTAAGCAAATGACTGTATTGTTTTTATGTCGATGTTTGAAGATTGGTGACTTATGATTTTTGTTGGGTGATGTAATTTTAAATTCTGGTACTCTTAGTATTTTTGATTGCCCTTTTTAATTTACGTTGCAATTTAATTGCACACTATTAGATCGCATGCTTGCACACACTTGCTTCCGCATTGCTTTAGGGGTGTGCGACCCGAGTGGCCAACATCTCGGAATTGCGACTCTCGCGAAAACACCAGTGGGGGTCGAGGGCACCACAAGAGGCATCAACAGTAATTATAGCCAGCACCATCACCAAATTGCTTTGAAAGACCATTATATGCAAGTTTGGCAAACCTTGGGCCATAATTTCATACAATAGGTGACAATTCAATTATGACCAATATCACAATTGGTGTGCAAAGCTGGGAATAAAAGTCTAGGCTCTTCGTCGGGGCACCCTCAGGGCAACAGGCAAGTTGAGGCGGCCAATAAGACCGTGTTCAACATAATAAAGAAAAGACTGGAAAACAAAAAGGGAGTATGGGCCGAAGACTACCACGAGTCCTATGGGCATACAAGAAAACCATAAAAATCCCGACTGGGGAAACTCCATTCGCATTGACATATGGGAGTGAAGCAGTAATACCGGTGGAAACTGGCATACAAAGTCACACAGTCCGACACTACTGTGAGGAAGTGATAACAGGGGACTAGAGGAGAATCTCAATTTGCTGGATGAAATAAGAGAGGAGGCAGAGGTTAGAGTCACAACTTACAAAATGAGAATCGAGCATTATTTCAATAAAAAAGTCAAGCCCAAGTCACTCTAGATTGGGGACTTAGTGCTAAGGGAAATAGGAACAATGACGGAAGGATAAGGGACCCTTGATGGGAGGGACCATGTGTGGTCATAGCCAGTCATAGGCTGGGTTCATATCACCTCAGGGATATGAACAAAATAGAATTATCTCACCCTTGGAATGCCAAGTATTTAAAAAAGTACTTTGCTTAAATTGTTTCATTTAACATAAGAATGCAATAAAGTGGCTTTCTTTCAAATGTTATCTTTCACGCAACATCCTAATTCACTAGGCAGCCAAAGCCAAACCGCACGCATGATTAAGGTTAGCCTTTGGCCCGACGATGGTTGAACATCTCTCCTGCCACCTCGTAAGCCGAATGTTAGCAACGTGCATGTGATCGAGGCCAACACTCGCATAAGTCAACAAATGGCTAACTGCACTTGTATAAGTGTGCTAGTCATCACCCAAATTGCAGTTAAACATTTCTCCTACCACCTCGTAAACCTAGTGTTAGTAATGCGCATGTGATTAGTGCTAACACCTGCACTAGGCTACAAAAGGCTAATTGCACTTATATAAGTGTGTTTTCCCTTGCCCCAACCACGGTCCAACATCTCTCCCGCCACCTCGTAAGCTAAATGTTAGCAATGCACATGTGATAGGGGTTACACTCAAATTAGACAACAAATAACTAACTACAGTTGTATAAGTGTGTTAGTCATCACCCTAATTGCGGTTCAGTATGTAACGCCCTGATTCCGGAAGTTCAGAGAGTTAGCTCTTAATACTTAATATCAATTCCAATACCACAACTATAAAATCCATAAAACTTAATAAAATATTAATTCATTTGCTCAACTCAAATATCCATGTTCCTTCACCAAAACAACAAAGAAATTCTCAATAAATTAAATTAGAAACTTCCCAAAAACTCAAAAATATCATTAACCCAACACATCAAAATATTTGAAAATAATCAATTTACTAACTATGACTCTCAAATAAGTACTTGTACCCTCGGACACTTATTCCTCTACGATCATCACACCTTTCTAAAACTTCCTACTCTTGTTCTCCAGCTGAACCATCAAAATCATCTAAAAAATATTTAAAGATAAGGGATGAGTTATCAACAACTCAGTAAATAGAGAACATATATTAGTGTGTAAACATAAGCATTTACAGAGTTCAGAATGCATAATAAAATACTTTCTTTCAGAATGCAAAATAAAACATTTTCTTTCAGAATGTATAATCAAAATATTATAAAAAATATCAGAGTGAAAGTTCAAAAATATTTATAATCAAAATCCATTTCACATAGTATAAACTGAAACATCACATCTTATCTTATCATATCAGAACAGAGAGCATGTTTAACCCTCATGGTAGGGTTGTGCAAATGCCAATGACCAACCTAACATAAACAAAATGTAAATCTTCCCTTTATTATTCTCGAAACTCTAAGGGTGCACATAGGCACCTAGGAAACCATTTTGCTTCTAAAGTGGGTGTACCGGAAACAGAAAAGTTGGTACCAACCCGAACAGAGGCCACAGTTTTACACTAGCGATAAGGTCAAACGGAACATAAACAAAAACAGAATGTTATGCTAGAGGTTTTCAAAAATCACATCATATCATATCAGAGTACAAAACATCTTCAGAATATAACAGAATCAGATCACAAAAACATAATTTATACAAAAAATTTCATATTCGCTCTCTTTTGCACAGTTCAGAAATAAAATACCAAAATAACTCATGTCTACACCAGTCATGCCAGAAAAATACTTTATTCTTAAACATAATCTCATGAGTAATGCAGAACAAATAACTGAAGTATAAATTTATTTTCATAACAAAACATGCATACTTTTCAAAAATCAACTCCAGCCCATTTTATTTTTATACAAAATCTAGCATAACAACCCTGCTTACCTGAACTTCTTAGTTTTTTAGAATTTGGTGCATCATGTTAATGTAAGCTTAAAGTATATCGATAGACGTGAAACACATCCATTTACATGGCCTCAATAATAAAATTACATTTTCAAAGAAAGTCCTACTACAAATCTTCTAGAAAAATAATAAATAAATAAATAGGAATGCCAAGTCATCAATATACTTATAAACTACACCATATCCATTCACATAAAAATAAATATATACATTACACATGAGCACAAAAAATTACCAATGTCAACTCTATCAATTTTAATTAAAAAATAATGAACTCAAACATCTAATCATAAATGTATACATGATAGTTCAATACATATAGAACCACATTTTCACCTAATGAGAAGGGTTCAATAGGTCGTCAAATTTTGGAAACATATTCAATATGGACATATATTTACAAAATCAATTCAATACATGCATCCAAAAATAATCTATATAAATGTTCATATAACAGAAAAATTAGACTTGAGAAAGTATGACAAGTGTCTCAAAAATAATTTTTATTATTATCTAATTTTATTTTTTTTAAAGCATTTTAATAAATATTTAATGAATATTTAAAGCATTTTAATAAAAATATTTTTTGACACATACACATTTAATGAATAAAAAAAAAAATCAACTTTAGACATCAACACAAGAGTACACGTGCCACATGTGACAAAAAAATGGACACTGGAAGCCGCCACATGTACCTCCTATGCATGTAGGCTTCGTTTTAGCTCCAGAGGTTGTCTTACATCTGCTTTAGTTGTTGTGACAGAGAGTGTATATCACCTCTGTCGTTCTTTTTACCGATATCCAAACACAAAGTTCAATCATTTTAATGTGTATGTGTGTCAATAAAGTGAGCAAAAGCGCACCCCAAGCGCAATTGTGGATTACACTCTAAGACCAAGAGTGGGATTGGTAAAAAATTATTGTTCATCATCTTCTTCCTCAATCAGTTTTTTTGATTTATTCCAATTTCGACATCCATTTTCAATTGACCATAACTTACTCATATTATCTCCAAATCAAGCATATAATATGTCAATTTAAAGCTTATGAGTCCAGATCTCTAATTATATAAAATAAGATTTTTTTGGTTAAAAGTTGGGTCAAATTCACGGTCTGAATATGAATTTTAAAATTAGAGTTTCAGATTTCTTCTTCTACATGCAACAAAACTTCACCAAATTTAAGGGATATGTTTCTGACTTATAAAGAATGTTTTCATGTAGAGAATTCAACTTTAAACATGTTATACCGTAGCCATTATTAAAAAATCTGAAACACAAACAATTATGACATATCATCAATTAGATGCTTTTAAACTCATTCTAAAGCATCAAACAACTTGTAATCATATTCATATGGACGAAAACAAGCAGCATAGGCTTTGATACCAAGTTAAATAAGGTTAATTCGAACTACCTCAATGAGCAGAATTCCCACAGCCTGGATCTTTGTTCGTCTTACAACCCAAGTCACTTTGTTGTTTGTACCTATATGTTACTTAGGAGGCTACTAGAGTCTCCTAAATAATTCTACGCATGAAAATCAAAAGTTGATCAAGGGTTGCTCTAGAAAATTGTAGAGATAGACGAGAGCTTTTCTTTTGCACGTTCATTTTTTCACTCTTATGATTTTAACGTAAGGAAAACCCTTTAAAAAACTCTTATTTAAAGAGTTTTTTTTTTTTTACAAGTATTTAAAGAGTTTTCTCATAGACGGTTAATTAACTTTCCTAAAATTAAGTACTAGTAGTTGTGGGAAGTTAATTAACTCTTAATGGTGGGGAGTTAAATAATAATTTTCCTACACATGTGGACACAACATGGGTCATGGGGTACCCATTACCAACACAAAGTAATTTAAATCCAGTACCAATCTCTTGACCTTATCTTATGGATTTTATTTTGGATCTCTTAAATGTAAGTAATTTTTCATGGGCTTTTGATCTTTAGGTATATGACCACTATTTGACCCGAATTAATCCTGACCTGGGTAACTATCTACATGAATCTGTATGTCTAGATTCTAGCCGGGCCGAATCAATATTATTAAATCAGTATGTATAGAGCTATTAAATCTTGGAAACTAATCATTATTATTAGGGGTGTACAAAATTCGATCTGGATCGGGAAAACTAGCTGGACCGAATATTGTACAGGTTGGTCTCGGTCCCAAAAATCATGGACTAAAGAAATTCTGTCCTGTCTCGGGGTCTATAAATTTTGGACCGGACCGGACCAAAATTCTATAGTAATTATATAAGTTAATGATGTAATTTTCATCTAATTTATTATCATTGACCATATAAAATATAAAATAATATATACTATCAATTTATAATAAATCATAAATCATGTAATAATTTATGTCATTATATGTAAATAGTTAATACATCATACATTCACACATACTCTACTATTTACACTTAATTAAAGTATTTAGGTTTTTTTTTTTTTAAATACCTAAGTTGCAAGCAAGCATGAATTATCTATGTACAATGAAATTATTTAATATTCATTAACCATATATAAAATGTATATATGATATTATTAATAATTATGCATACTAAAGAGTAAAATCTAAGTTAGTAAGTAGTAACTATCAACATCATAAATATAATTATAGTTAAATATTTTTAATGAGTTAGTTACATAATCAATATTAATAATTCACTTAATTTTAATTTAGTAATTTAAACAATTTGTTTTATTAATTTATATAAAAAATGAAACAAAATAACAAAATAATTAGGTCGAACCGGACTAGACCGATAGCTACCATTACGGTTGTCCCTATAGATATTTGGTCAGGTTCGGTCCGAAAAAATGATGGACTGAAAATTTTGATCCATCACCCCTCATGGACAGGACCGACTTACAGCTCTAATTATTATAGACACTTTTTAGATTTTATATGGAGAATATTAGATAAAAATACTTGAGCTAAGTAAAGCGACCTTCTTGAAATGGACATTAATATGAATGGAAAATATTACAAGACTCGTGAAATTATGCAGACCCCATCCCAAGTAAGTCCGCTTTTGGAGGGCCACAAAAGGAGGAGGCCCTGGAAAGAATACTGCACCCCTTAGAAGGGAGCTAGCCTTTTATATATACATGGGCTTCTTTTATTATCCCTATATCTCAACATGGCAACTGGAGCCTCCATGACCAGTTGCCTTCTTGTCAAGTTCAGCAATTTGATGCATGTGGAATAAGGATTTGCGTGGAGGCACAAGGCATCGAGAACTTGTCCTCAAAATAAAGAGTACTATTTGATCCCTCCAAAAATTTTCCAAAATCTCTTAGTCTTTTTTAAAAGCTATTTATTTGCAGAACTATGTTGGATTTCTTATTATATAATCAACTTTAAGCGATTACAATATTGATTCTTTACTTCAAGCCTTTGAGTAGAGCTTTAGGAATGCACGTGTACTCATATAGAGGGGAGCTATAAGAACTTACATGCTTTTACATTTATAATTATTTTGGTTGGCTCCCAACAAAAAACTCCTGGTTCCACCCCTTTCAAAATCTTTGAAACTGTTTCCAGAGATCCTGAAAATGACAAGGTTATGAAAGAAAAAAAAACGATTATTCATCAGAATAATTTTGTAAACCTTGCTCTTCACACGATCGGACAACAGTTGGATAGGATTGAAGAAAATGTTGAAAAGCATATCTTTACTTCAAATCTTGTTTTCAAAATTGAAAATCCTTTGGTTCCTCCCATAGAACAGCCAAAGAAAAATTTGAAAATTATTGAAAAACTTTTGATTATTCTACCAGATAGTCGACCTAAAATTGAGTTTAAAAAGTCACATGCCAAGACACTGGATAAAATAGATCAAATGCTTGCTGATCTAAAAAAAGAACAACCTTCTACTAATGCTTTAACCAGCAATGAAAAGGAGACTGTTCTTGTAGAAACCACAAGAGAATCATTTGACAATGATTTATCTGTTGAAAAAGATATAGATTTACTTGAAAACAATTTTCAAGATTTTGATTTAAAATCTGAAATTGCCAGATTTTCTTCAAAATAACCCAAACCAATGAGTCTGACAAAAAACTGGTATTCCAATCCTACTCCTCCTGATTTACAGTTTGAAGAAAAAGTTTTTTAAAACCAATTTTCTTGCTCTACTGACAAAGTTTACGAATAGAATATTGATGGATTATCTGAACAAGAAATCCTCAATACCATGAGTAAAATATCTTTGGTTGCAAATGCTTATATTAACAACAATATCAGACAACCTGATATTGTTATGATTTTAACCCAAGTTTTTCCGGAGTGTTTCGTCATTGGTGGGACAAAAATCTCACTTGTGATGATAAGGAAACCATTCAGAATGCTGTAAAGCGTAATGACAAAGGATTACCTATTTTTTATGACACAATTGGGATGGCTCATCCTGATGGTATTAACACATTGATTTACGTTATTTTAAAACATTTTATTGGCACACAATCTAATATCACTAATAAATCCAAAGATGTTTCTACTTCTGATTTACAACACGAAATAAATTCTATTAAAAAAGAAATCGTTGAACTCAGATTCGAGATTAACAATCTCAAATCTGAAAATGAGATTTTAAAACAAGAATTTTTGTGTTTTAAAATTGATAAAAATTTTGATCAAGATATTCCTTCTGATAATGAGCAAACGAATGAATCTGGTTCTAACCAAAATGATTGGGCTGATGACAATCAGATATGTTTGATCCGTCATACTATTTCTCATAAATGGTTTTCACGAGTCACTATTCTTATTTCTCAAGATTTTCAATTTTCTGTTGTTGTTATGATTGATTCTGGATCAGACTTGAATTGCATTCAAGAATGATTAATCCCTAGCAAATACTTTGAAAAATCTACTGAAAGATTATTTTCAGCAAATGGATCTCAGATGAAGATCAATTATGAGCTCAACAATGCTCATGTTTGCCAAGATAATGTCTGTTTTAAAATCTCTTCTGTTTTGGTCAGAAACATGTCTGACAAAGTGATTTTAGGGATTCCTTTTATTTCATCTTTATATCCTTTTTTGACTGAAAAAGATGGTATCACTACCGATCATTTTGGTCAAAGAGTCAAATTCAAATTTGTTTCTCGTTTTGAGATTGATATGGATAAAGGTTTGAAATATTTGCTTACTGCAAAAACAAAACATTTGAATTTCCTCTAACAGGAAATCAGATACAAAAAGATTTCTAAACAATTATCCAATGCTTTGCTTCAATAAAAAACTGAAGATTTTAACAAACGTTTGATTTCTTATATTTGTTCTAATTTACCCAATGCTTTTTGGTATAGGAAAAAATATGTTGTTTATCTTCCTTATATCAAAGATTTTAATGAAAAATATATTCCCACTAAAGCCAAACCTATTCAAATGAATAGTCAGACTTTAGAATTTTGCCAACTTGAAATTGTTGATCTTCTTCAAAAATGGATAATTAGACACAGCAAGTCCCCATGGTCTTGTGCTGCCTTCTATGTCCAAAAAAATACTGAGTTAGAAAGAGGAATACCTCGCCTTGTTATTAATTACAAACCTTTGAATAAAGTCTTAGAATGGATTTGGTATCCTATTTCCAATAAAAATGACTTAATTCATAGGTTGAGTGATATTATAGTCTTCTCTAAATTTGACCTAAAATCAGGATTTTGACAAATCCATATAGCCTAGTAAGATAGGTATAAGACTGCCTTTAATACCCTTTTTGGTCACTACGAATGGAATGTGATGCCATTTGGCCTAAAAAATGCCCCAAGTGAATTCCAAAATATCATGAATGATATTTTCAATTCGTTCACCCATTTCACCATTGTCTACATAGATGGTGTTCTTATTTTCTCCAAGTCTATTGATGATCATTGGAAATACTTAAATTCGTTCTTAACATCATTAGATTAAATAATCTTGTTGTTTCTGCAAAAAATATCAAATTGTTCCAAACCAAGATTAAATTCCTTGGTTATGATATTTCTGAAGGTAAAATTAGACCCATTCAACAGGCTATTGAATTTGCTGACAAATTCCCTGATGTCATCACTAACGAAAAACAATTACAGAGATTCTTATGATCTCTCAATTATGTTGTTGATTTCTACCAAAACATGAGGAAACAATGTCAACCTTTGTTTAAAAGGCTTCTACAGAACCCTCTCCCTTGGTCAGATATTCATACTACTCTAGTAAGGAAAATCAAAGCACATATTAAAACTCTCTCGTGCCTTGGTATCCCTACTTCTGATTCCTTCAAAATAATTGAAACAGATGCCACTGGCATCGGTTATGATGGCATTCTGAACCAAATTGTTTCACCAGACTCTTTTGAACAAATTGTTCACCTCTATTCCGAAGTCTGGAATCCTGCACAGGAAAATTATAGTACTATTAAAAAGGAAATATTATCTATAGTACTATGCATTTCTAAATTTCAAAGTGATTTACTCAATAAGAAATTCCTATTGAGAATTGATTGCAAAAGTACTAAGTATGTATTAGAAAAAGATGTTGAAAACATTGCATCAAAATATATTTTTACACGCTGGCAGGCTATTTTAAGTGTTTTTTATTTTGACATTGAATTTATCAAAGGCACTAATAATTATGGCCCTGATTTTCTTACCCGTGAATTCTTGCAAACACCCAATAATGAGCAAGAGAAAAGAAAAAGAAAAACAGACCAATGCTCCTCCCCTTGTTACCAACCAAAAGCTCATAAAAAATGAGCCTACTTCCTCTTTGAAAATTGTCAATAGGTTCACACCTCTTGGCAAGGTTATCCAACCTGCTACTTTTGCTTCTACAGTTGCTTTGACCTTTAACCCCTATGCAAAAGCAATTGCGTCAAAATCTGCTTTTACCTAGTATTTCCTCCCTAAAGGAAAAACTGTGTATATTAAAACATCTTATTCTGCCTATCTGTTTTTATATTGAACCTAACCGGTCTGTGTATACAGATAATTTCAAAATTACTTCATCCTATTTTCCTTCTGGATTTCACTGGATACCTAAGGATTCCTCTAAGAATCTTCAATATTACTCCAGTATTTTAATCCACACTAATTCGCTTGTCATAAAACCTATATATGACAAGAATGATAAAACAAAATTGATTTACCACAGTGCCTATATTTTCTGAGTCCTCACAGAAGAAGACTGGGGTACCAACCCCTATACTCCCAAGAGACTCGCCAATACAGACATTGCCTATAACTACCATGACTACATCACAGCTTGAAACCGTTCCATGTTCTTCCAAGTACCAGATATGAGTCATTCATGATTTCTTAATTTTTATAAAAACTTCAAAGGGAAATTTCCTTTTTGGTTTCTCCAATGGTGGAATCAATTCGAACCTATTCCCCAGAACTTTTCTGATGAGCTCCTTAGAGCCTTCAACTATTTTTCTAATATTGTTTGTTCTAAACTTGATTGACATATGTTTCATTTTCCTTATTGTCTCCATTTTTGCCAATGGTATAAAGTACCATGGATCATGAAATGGAATTATAAGAGGAATGCTAATATCATGACCCAATCTTGCTTCACAAAATAGTGGGATAGGTTTCCTTATACCCAATAAATTACTAAGTGATCAAACATTTTCCTTAGCCTGCACTAGACTTGCAGAACAAAGAAGAATTCTCTACCATCACACATGGTTCACTTGTTTCGACCGATACCCCCAGATCCAGGCTCCTACATCACGAACTGCTTCATAAAAAGGAAAAGCTACTAGCTCATCCTCTAAGAAATCCTCTAAGTCCAAAAACAAGACCAATGTTCTTGAAGGACTTAATAAAAATGATCTAATTAATTTGTTAAAAATGTCCCTAACAAATGATTCTGAAGAAGACCAAAGTTCAGAAGCATCATCAGAGGCTTCTGTTGTTGATCCATACAACAACATTTTTGGACATGATTATGAAGAAACCCCAAGGTTATCAGATGATGAATGATCCGTTGCTTCACCAACAAAGACGGTCATCTTACCAGACTGACTAGCTCTTTGTTTTCCTATTTTGTCACCTTGTGTCGAAAGCAGATGCTCCCGAAGAATCCGTTGAAGACACAATGATGAACCCCTAGCCTGTCTTGTTTTTTTTTCACCTTATGCCAAAAGCAAATGCTCCCGTAGAATCTGCTGAAGACATAATGATAACTTTACTTTCACATGATCCAATAGTAACCCTTACTGTTTACTTACGATTTACTTTTACTATTGTAAACGGAAACTCATTGATCTATAAAATGAGAACATTGCTTTGGAATTAGGTAGAGCTCATTCTGTCTTCTATCTTCTCTTGCTCTGCTCTCACTTGCTTAACCTTGTAAGTACAAATTTGTATAACCTGTTTTAAAGCTTTGTAATTTTACTAAGTTGATATTTTAATGCACTTACATGCATATGGTCGGTTTAACCGCCTGCATAACACTGTGCATACTCTGATCTCCTCTCTTCTTCTTGTACCGCTGTTTATATATATATATATATATATATATATTTGAGTGTTATGAAGAACATACGTAGAGTTAGCTATCTTTCAAAGCCAGAAATTGCCAGTTAGCATGATATGTTTTTCCTATATGCATGGATGTCCAACATTGCATGACATGCTGCCTCTAGTCTCGGTCGGAATTGAATGTTCGGGACTCATTTTTTTAACGGACATGAGGAAATATGAGATAATTAATATTGACTTCGATCCAGCAGTAGTATATTGATTGGGAGTAGAAGGGACAGACATTGACATTAAGGCCATGACAGTCTTTTGTCTTTGTTTAACCTAGCTAGTATTGCTTGATATTAAATGTTTATATCACCGGATCTACATGCATGTTCAAATCATGTGACTTTAAATGCCACTTGAACCTTGAAACATTGCAAATTTAAATGCTTGAGAACGTGCATGCAAGAATGTTGTTTTTAATGTTCTTCAAACGTCGCAATTATTTGTTTAAGCCTTTTGAACTATGTGTTAGAAAGAGGTCCTATTAAACATCTTTCAAACATTGCAGTGCTCGATATGAGATTCCCTGCTCATGTTTTTGAACAGAAAAATTAATTATACTCTCAAGCCGGTGTGTAGAGCACAAAGAGTAAAGTATTTCCATGCCATAATTTAATTTGAAAGATAAATTTTAAGACTTGAGTCTTACAAATAAGATCTTACTATTTAAGTGATATGGATGATATGCTCTACATATGATCAACTTGATAATAGAATAACTATTTTGAACAGCATGCATGTTGAATGCTAGCTTTCATATGTAAGTTTATGAATTTCTCACTATATGTATATATATGAGTCCATCATTTGGATCATGTCATTAATTTGTTAAATTGGAATTTTAATGGTAAGCTGTCCCATCTATGTAGTTGTAAGTTCAAAATCTATTTGTTTAAAAGTTAGTTGTGCTAATTAGTATGTTAGTTTAATTAATATCCTAAGGAATAAAGCTTCTATATAAGTCCATTTACGTACAGTTCTAAAGTTTATAAGAAATCAAATGACAAAACTCATTTAACATGATGATTTTAGACCCATCTTCTCCTACCTGTGTCGAATATAATTAATATGCTTAGGCGAATCTTCTTCGCGTAAAACCTACATTGTTTGAGTACTGGGGAAGATCACACGGTTTGGCAAAACCATGTGTGCTATATAGCACATGTACATTAATAGGAGCAGTTGACAATTAATAAAGCCAGTTTTTTTTTTTTATCTCATCTTTTTTTTCGTATCCATAAAATTATATAGTCTGAAAAGAAGGAAGGTCTAACTCTTATTAATTGTTCAAAAATAGTGTTCTTGACCCTGAGTACTTAAGATTAATTAGTCAGCCAATATATATATATATATATATACACACACACACACACACCTAATTTTAATTACTTATAAATAGCGCACTTTGGGGACCAGGGCTTGACTTTTAGAGCCTTTATCTTTGCTACATTTGTTGTATACGATGTTTTTTGGTTTACTTTATAGTTGCTAATGTTAATGTAAGATAGACACAAAATATTTTTTTTATGCATGTATAGATATATAGTACATGTGTCTGTGTCTGTTTCTCCAAGCTGTACAATATCAGATAACACAATTGTATGTGGATGTACGTAGTACTTGAAACCATAACAGTACTATTTGAAAACAGCAGTATTGGCCTAGGAGTGGTAATATGTGACACGACCCGTTAACCCAACATGAACATGATACTATAAAAGCAGGTTTTTGTTTGGCCTTAATGGGTTCAGGTCAAAACGGATTGATCCATTAAAACACGATTGCTTAACGGGTAAACCGTTATGACCCATTATAATCCCTTATGACCCGTTAAGAAAATTGAATTTACATTTATATCATATTTGGAATTGTAACATTAATATTTTACAATATGTGTTTATCATATTTGGAGATTGTAACTGTAATATTATTACAATGTATATTTATCATATTTGTGTAATTGTGTGTTTATATATTTGATACTGTTGAAATTTTAATGTCAGTATTTTTTTTGTTTGGATTGTAAATTTTGGACTTATAGTTAGTTTTTTATTTTGTATAGATATTGTTTATATTTTAATATTTATATAAAATCAATCAGGTCAAATAGATTGAAATGGTTATGTTCAACCCATTAATGTAAACGGGTTGAAACGAGTTGGGTCGTATCGTGTCAATCTATTTCGTATTCAGTAACGGGTCGTGTCGTGTCGTGTTAACCCGTTATTTGAATGGGTCGTATTAAGATTTAAGATTTTGATACGAAATCCTTAACGGGTCGTGTTCGGATTAATCCATTAAATATAATGTACATGTCTTGACACGACATGACACGAACACGATCCGTTAACACAATTTAACACCCCTCTAGTCAATACTGGGCATTAAGCAATAACAAAAAGGGTTTACTTCAAAAATTAGCATGCAAATTTACTTATCAGGGTTCAAGAAACACTAATCGATCGAACAGAGTGAAACATGACGCATATTAAAGCTAGATTTTCAGTTCCTTATAATGATTAAGTACCCTTTTAGAACGGGACCAAAACCCACTCTTCCAAAGCCGGCTAGATTCAAAAATCTAGAATAGATCGACCGGCTAAGATGCCCACTAGAGCAAGAAAGAGGATGGAGAGGAATCATAGTAAAAGAAGATAGCTAGGAGGAACAGTTTCTTTCAGGGACTTATATTTAAGTGCCCAGACCCATTGGTTAATTGAAAATTCTTTATTACGCTACTTGTGTTAATAGAGAATCCAAAATTGAAGTCAACCCACCATGCAGATCATGGTAACTTTGGCAGTGTATGACTTATTAATCACCATTTATAACAGCTCGCAACCAATATTTCTTTTGAAAGGGTTGAACTGCATATATGCCGCCCTATGATGATGATAGTACGTACCCCTGCCCCAGGTGGAACTTCGATCGATCGTAGCTAGCTAGCTGATGGATGCATCATTGGAATTTGTAGTACCCAAGGACGAGGAAAGAAATTAATGTTTTGAGTATGGAAGAATCAATTAATTAAGGAGCTAGCCCCAGTACACATGAAACAAATCTATATATATATGGCTGAGATAGACGATCGATCGAGAAATATATATATATATATATGAGAGGCAAAACAACTCTAAAATTCCATTTTCAGATGATCAAATTAAATCTCTATATATGTATAAACCAGCTAGCCGTACTACTTTAAGTCATAGAGATCGAAAAGCTTTAAAAGCAAGGTTATGATCAGATCCATGCGTCTGTACGTGTTTATAATTGTTTTTCGGCCTGCTGGCCTACTTTTCTTCATCCAGCTGCCTGATGAACGAACCCTCTACTTGTTTACTGAACATGCAGGACCACATATCATGTTCTCTAAACAGTGGTTTTCAGGCCAACATACAAGTACGGTAAGATGCAGAAGATTGGCTAATGCAACTTTCGGTGGCAAGCAATAATCTTGGAACATATATCAAGATGTGGTTTAATATATATACAATTGGAAATGGGATATATTCCATAATCATGTGATACATATTTATATCTTTTTGAGGGAAGTTGGGAATATATATATATATATATATAAAGGTGTCGCTATAATTTGGAATTTCCTGGAATATTTTTAGTCACTATCTTTTCTGATTTTTTCTCACCGTTCAAAATTCAGTATTAATGCTTCTTATATATTATTACCTATATATAATTGTAGAATAGCTAGTTTGTACTCTTATATATAGATATGTTTTGTTCTAATGTATGAGCTGGATCGAATTAGAAGCAAGGATCAGTCAATTTGGAGTATATATCTATCTTTCATTTATATATATATATATATATATACATATATATATATATATATAATATGCTAGCTAGCAATTGGGATTAGGGTTTGCAGATCATGGCTGGGGTGAGGCAATATCATGATCTTCCGATCGATGTGATCAATTCTTTTTATAATTAAATATTTATTATTACCATTTTATTTTTAAATATTCCAGTACTTCCTCTTGATCGATCTCTACATGCACGTGGTAATTAATTACATAAATTGCCCAATTTAGCATCTTAATTGTCAGTTTTATGTTCTCCTCATCAAATTATTTTCCTTTTCAGGCATTTGATACTATTTAATTTGGAGAGTACGCACTGTTTGTCTGCGGCTATTTAATTGTTAATTATAAGCTAATGAGCTATATATATATATATGCTAGCTAGCTAGCTCCTACATGATATGCTTTGGATTGATATCCTTCAAAGTGAGTTCACATATATAGATAGGGATAAACTGGGGTTTCAAATTTAAACCATGACAAACGACTTTTGCATTATTCAACAAGTATAGTACGTACTTGTCATGAGTTATTGAGCAAGTGATGCCTCATGATATGGGACACTATCAAACCATATAAGCATATATAGGCATGATGTATATATGTTTATAGTCATAACATACATGATCATGATGTACTAAATTACTAATTATCTAGTTTATGTTTCTTCCTTTGATCGAGTGATAAAAGATCAAAACATATATAGCATTAGTAAAATAAACCAAAAATTAACGTTGACAATCATTCTGAAAATACTCTAAGTTATTCTAATTAAGTATCGAATCGAATTTCTCTATTATTATGGAAGTGAATTATTCCTTACCCTCTCTTTTTATTCTCGTCCTTTCGCCTCGAATCTTCGATTTCTGAGGTCATGATATTAGGTATTGAAAAAATGAGCATCCAATAATTACGGTCTGGAGGGTACATTATAATTAGGAAAATGATTTAAATAAGGAAAGTTAATTAAAGTATCAATCCTTTGAGCCGGCACTTGATAACCATACCAAGTAAGATGAGATCACAAAGTAGTCATATTCATACTATATAGATCAGAGTGGGGATGATTCAATTATCAAGCAAGTCGTCATGATTAAGACCCATAAACAATTTTAAACCAGATAACAAAGTTTATCCCAAGTCACAATAGAACATTAATCTAACTAACTGCTGATTGCCACTTGTCCCGGCCTCGCAACCTCTTTGTAACGCTCGAAATCACGCATGCTTGATCTACTCTGATTGGTCAAAATTGGTCATGTGATATTTTATATACAAGTCCAGATTTCTATGTCCCGACCATGACATTACAAAGATTAACAAGAAGTTAGCATGATTTGCTGTTGTATGGAGTGACATGATCTATCAAGTTAGCCTGTAATAGTAATCTAAAACACTAGCTAGGGTTTTTAATTTATAATTAATCAGTTCTTTTTAGGTCTTACTTTGGTTGTATCTAGACTGTAACCCTAACACGTGCATATATGTCATCCACAAATTCAAATTAAGGGAATTTTTTAAGCAAACTTATTTCAAACTTATTGGGAACATTGAGGAGATTAAGGGCCAACATGGAGGAGGGTGGGGGGGACCAGTAGTACTTGGTCTCTAGTAATCGATAAGCTTTAGTCTTTTTTCTTAATTAATGATCTAACTTTGGATCAAGTAGATCTATCGCTCCCACAAACCCCATAGGCATACCTAACTTTAAAAAAAGAGGTACTGAAATTGTATGAACTAGATTCCTCAATCGATCCTTTCTAGTTATTTTAATTTCGAACAAAACCAATCGAATTTTCCCCTTTTTAAAATAGCGATAAACATTGATTTACAGTCGTTCGTGATCATATATAATACATTTTCGAAGGGTTTCAAGTACTTGGTATTATAATTAAGAATATAATTTACTAATTTTCTTGCCTTTTGATATCCAAATTAGTCTAAAGTCTAATTAATGAATGCGTATACCTATATAATATATATATATATATATGTATATGTAAGTAAGTAACCAATATATATTAGTCATATATTCTCCATAATTTAATCATATGATATTATATGTTTTTCATTTTTATTTTGGCGAATGCATGTATCGTACGAAATTGTATGGCTCTGTTTTGTTGGGGTTTTGGAAAAGTACTGCTTTAATTAATCAATTTTAATATGATCAGAAGCTAGAGTACTACTTAATATATATAAATCATCTTCTAATTTAGTTTTTAAGCAAGCAGTTTAATTTTGAGAATCACAGCAAATAATAATTAATATCGTTAATTATCTAACCAAATTATTAATTATGAGCTCCGTCATGTTAATTAATTAAAGATGCTGCAGTCCTAAAGCATGCACTAGCTAGCTAGCCCTTCATAAATTAATAAACTTCAGTGTGGATTTGGGAACAAGTAGGTAAGGTTTGAAAAAAGATCAGACAGTAAAGGATATTGCGGGTAAGCTCAAATTAATATATAATAGGGTACTTTGGAGCTCTCATAATAAGAAGAAAAACATTTACTAATTAGTTTATGTAAAAAAAAACCTAAACCGCAATATTATTGTATAGAGAAAGTGTCTTTTTTATCATGTGGCGGAACCTTTACCATCTAGATGATGATGATGATGCTAGACATGCACATATATATATATACATATATATATATATATATGCTTCTATTGTTCTATATAGCAGCCAGATCAATTGAGGAAATTAATTAGCAACGTGTCTGTGTTTGACAGGATCAAGGTGTTCTCTTCTTTTATAGAGATGGTTGATAGCACGGGCGGCAATAATTCAGACAGGGAAGGGTTTAAGTACCATTTTGCTGGTACCGCGCCTAGTGTTGCCTTGGGTACTGATGATGATCAAGATGCGGCCATGAAAGAGCAAGATCGGTTGCTTCCCATAGCTAATGTTGGGCGGATCATGAAGAAGATTCTTCCTCCTAACGCTAAAATCTCCAAAGAAGCCAAAGAAACCATGCAAGAGTGTGTTTCCGAGTTCATAAGCTTTGTTACTGGAGAAGCTTCGGACAAGTGTCACAAGGAGAAACGCAAGACTGTGAATGGGGACGATATTTGTTGGGCTATGGCAACTCTAGGATTTGATGACTATGCCGAGCCTTTGAAAAGGTATTTGCAAAGGTATAGGGAGTTGGAAGGGGAGAGATCAGCTCAACAAAGTAAGCCAAGCAGCAATGAAGATCAAAAGAACAAAACAACAAACTATGGAGCAGCCGAAACAACAAGGAAACCTACTGTTCCGACCACTCCCAGCTTGAAGTTCAATGTGATTGATAGAAATAATAGCCCTGTGTCCAGGCGATTTTGAAAAATTATGAAGCACGGTAATCATGATATCTAGTCTTATATTTATTAACATTTTGAAGCTCCTGATGATGTTCATGTGCAGACAGACATGATGATCCTATAGTACTAGGTGGGTTGGAAGTGTGGGTTGGGAGATGGTTGGTTTTGCTACCTTGTTTGGGCACTAAATCATGAATTATTTCGTGTTTGATCATCGTTTTAGCTAAAGGATATTGTAAAATAAAGCTAATCTTTGTATCTTTTTCTTGAATTATGAGGTTTATTGCCGGAAATTACAACAAAATATTATCAAAATTAGTACTAATTTTACTTGGTAATATTATTGTTAGTACTGGTAATATATATATATGGTCAGTACGTATATAGTTTAGGGTTTTAATTCTTATAGAGTAGTAGGTAGCTAGCTAGATCGAATTTGTGAGAATTTCCCAATATATATGAATTTTCCCCTGGCCAGTCTAACTTCAATTAGAAACTTTCCCTGAATGGATTATTAATAATTAGGCGCTATGACTTTAATTTGTTCATGATCACGTACCTCATGGGCACTTAATTTGCTGCAGTTTAGATCGATCGATCCGATTAATATAAGTAGACAAATTTGATTAATTAAGATACTAATTTGGAATATGTGATTGGTGAATGCAAGATTATAGTATTGGCCTTTTTGTTTGTGATATATCGTCATCAGTGACGCTCGTTAATTTCAAATTTGAGGTTTATATATGTACGTATGTGCGCCATCATGTTCTTTGTTGCATCCTTCCGAAATATATATCATATAGATCTAAACATGCATGATTTCGATATTATGTATGAGCCATACATACTGATTCGATTTTGTTTGGGTGAGTGATGATCATCATCATCAGGTGATGTATATATTAATTACGATACTCATGTTTAATTAATATGAATGGCCTAAGCTGCTAGTGTAGAAATTTTGAGCAGTACTGCTTGGTCTGATACAGTACTTAACCGGCTAATCAATGAATTATGAGCTTCAAGTTCTAATTAGATTTAAACTAGAATTACTAAGGAGGAAGTGCCCTAATATATATAAATACTTCTCTGTCATTACTTCAACCAAGATCATATATATATATATATATATATATGTACTACGTACTGTGTAGTCATCATGTAATCCTAATTCGAGGTTTAGCCCGGCCGAAGACTATACTTGCCCAAATCTAGGGTTTTCTTAGAACAACGCAAATCCAAGGGACCACAGTCCACAGTTTTAGTCGGTCTACCACCAGCTTGATCTATATATGGTTTGTCGTTAATAAAAACCCCATCCTGTCTCGGCCGTGCATGCTGACATTTTTGTATAGTCAAATGTGTTTGGATCATATTCCCAAAAGTTAGGATGATGTAGAAAATATGCAAGGTCATAATAATTTGGAAGTTTTGTGCAGCTAGAGATTCTTGCTAGCTATATATGTGGGGGCTATTAATTAAAATTAGCTAGAGATGAGAGAAGAATTAGCTTAATTGGGAAAAAACAAATGAGGATTGATCTCTAGGGTTTCTGACATATTACCCTCTACATTATATATACAACACTCATGATCATGTCAGCTTGTTGTTTTCTTCAAAATCATAAAAAAAAAAAGACAGAATGATAGGAAGTTTTATACAGGAAATTATAGTGGGTTAAAACCCAGAACATGATGAGGAAATTGAACAAATTGATCAACTTTATTTCCGTACGTACGTATAAGTAGTATTTATACATGATGAATGGCCTTGAACTTTATATATCTTAAGGGTTTTGCTATACATAAGTCACTATTCACCATTACACCTAACAATTTTTTTTTTTTTTTCAAAAGATGTGAAATGTGTGCAACGAATAATGACTAATTAGAAGAATTATTCTATGATATATAATTATATTTGAATTCCTCGTATGATCTGTTACATTAATTAAATTGTTCGTGCTAATTAATTAAATTGCTGAGTAATAGACATATATATATATATATATATATATATATATATAAAAGTACTAGTAGTGATCTTTTATAAAAGTTAATGAATAATTAACGTAAACGCACGCACTTGATGCCGGCCATTAGCCAATTACCGGTTTAAAGTGATGAGAGATGAGCACATGTGGCTCACAAGTTCTCCATGTGACATCTAGCAGGTCCATCGGAGCTAGTGACAAATTAAAGTACTACACGTACAACTGCACTTCCTGAGGACACGTGCGAACATGCTGGATCCAGATTCCATGAGAACAGTCGAGTTGGTGCATTTTGCACACAGTCAATTCGAATTACAATTTGGCTGGCACCCTATATATATATATATATGATATATATTATATGCTAATTAAAGAGTACGACGTTGCATTCCACACAGTAGTTTCATGTTGCATATATATATATATATATATATATATATATATATATATACCAGCTGGCTTCGATCGGATCACGTTGGTGCATGTTCACATGAAAACTTATATCTGGTACTGTTATGATCGATGATGTACTACTGCAATGAAGGTTCGGCACCAATATCTGCATCGATCGGCCGGTAATGGCTACAGGTAATTATATTGCAATTTCCTGAACTAGGGGTTCTGAATGGAACATATTTAGCCACTACAACAAAAATTAGTTTTTGTGATGGTTTAAAAATTGTGACAGTGTCCAAACCGTCACAAAAAAGTATTTTCTGTGATAATTTGTGGAAACCGTTATTGAAGGCAGCTGAGAAATTGCATTTCATTCAAACATATACATATTCACGTTAGAACGTTCTCTGGACATTCGAACGTGGAATCTAACCCAATTAGAGCACTTGTAGTTAACTAGACAAAATTAAAAGAGTCGGGCTACTCTGCCGCCCAGAGTAGCTCGCTCAATCTGCCCGTTACGCCAAATTCAAACATTTTATTTTTTTTCAATTTTTTAATTCACATTTTTTTATCATTTGAAAATATTAAAAAAATATATCAATACACAAATAGAAAAAAATATCAATACACAAATAATCAATTCCTTAACTATTAAGTAAAAAAATTTAAAAGAAAAAATTAAAATTCAAGAGGTGTCAAAATAAGTGGGCAAATTAGTAGAATTTTCTAAATTAATATCAAGCTAAACTTCGGCTAGTTAGTTCAAAATACATCAAGTATCAAACTAGCTAAATCAACATTAATGATAGGGGTGCTACCCGCCCCCTTCGAGGCGGGGGCACTTCTTCCCCGCACTCCGCCCCACATGGGGTAGGGGGTGGGGTTTTCACCCCCGCCCCCGGGATGCGGGGGCGGGGTGCGGAGCGGATTCCCAATTTGTCCTGCCTTTTTTCATTTAAAAAAACTACATTTATTTGATTTAAAAATTATTTATAAGTGTAAAAATAATTAAAAATATATTTTTAAATCCAAATTATAAATTTAAATTTTGTAAATATGACTATAATTTAAAAATTATGTAATTTTTAAATTTGCTAGTGCATATTTTGTGTAAATTGTAGTGTATTAGTTTTAAACTATATAGTTTTTAAATTTACCAATACATATTTTGTGAACAAATCTAACAAATTGTAATATATATTTATATATACACAATTTGTAAAATATAAATATATATTTATGTTTATATATATATAATATATATATATATATAAATGGGGGCCGGGTTGGGCCCTCCCCGTCCCTGCTAGGGGCCCTAGATGAGGGGCAGGGGGTCCGCTGCCCACCCCTAATTAATGATCTTATTGTTGGTTATTTGGGCGGGCCAAATATGGTACGTATTTCTTTTTTCTTTGCGCACGCTCTCCCTCTCTCTCTTCTTTTTTTTTTTTTTTTTTGGTCTATTACTCTACATGTATATATTAAAAGAATTATTACTTAATAATTTTGGCCTTTTTCATTAAAGACCCAAAACAGGGAACCTAAGGTTGTGATTTTTAGCTTTGATACTTGATGAAAGGAATAAATATCCCAATTACTGTGAGAATAAAAAAAATAAAAACAAAGAACAAAAATAATTTTTAATGAAAGAGAGATCGATCAGTTAATTAGAGAGTTTGTTATTTGGTATTTATGAAAAGTGGCTAGCTAGCTATAATGAGAAGTGAATTCTCTAGTTAAAGTTTGGCCAAAATATAGCCACTTCACTAGCTACGTACTAATGCTATTAATTTGAGAAATATTTGTGATCTAGAGAATCTTGTACGTGATCAAGCCAAAATAGCAATAGTAATTAGTACCGACGGCCCCTATTATATATCCAGTACTAGAAATTGATTCAACTATTATTCATGTCATTCGTCCTGCAACGTAAAAAACCAAGGCTAGCTATCCTCCTTAAACGGTCAATGATCTGTAGATAATTAAGCTAAATTAATAAATCAGAAGATCCTGATCAGTTCCAATATTAATTAAAATGAACCATAACAAGTGATCAGCTAGCTCGATATGATCGAGCTTTCAGGCATACTTGAACTCGTGATCCTTTGTACTTAGCTCATCTATATATGCACAATTAATTTTCACGCAAGGGATCGAAGCAGTATAACCTGGCATGGCCTGGTGTGAGAGAGATTGTCGAATTACAGCTCACAACCAAATCAAGTTCAAACTGCAAATCATATTTTATTGGGCTTATCTCATCTTATCTTACCTTATTCATATTTGAATTGTAATCTTATATTTGAATTACTATCTCTCGGTAATGTTTGAATTCTTGTACTTATCATCAACTATACTCAGGTCATGTAGTTACTCTATATATATATATATATATATGAAACTCACTCACAGGCATGTGATATATATGCTTTTGACTGCTTTAATTCTCTGATTTTCTAATTCTTTTATGGTATCAAAGCCATTAAGCTCCCTGCTTATTTTCTTTATTTTCTTAGAATTTATTGCCATGTTTGTCACCTCTGTTTCTACTCCCCATATGCCCAATATCTCCCATCTCATTCCATTAAGCTTGATGGAAATAACTAATTATATATGGTTGTCTTAGTTTCTTCCTATTTTGAGGAATCATGATCTTCTTGGTATTGTTGATGGGTTTGAGGTATGTCCTCCTCAGGTTATTAGTGATTATGTAGGCAAAGGTTTTTTGAATCCCGCCTTTTTCGCTTGGCATTGTAAAGATCAATATCTCCTAAGTTGGTTTAATGCCACACTAACTCAAGGTGTCCTCTCAAATGTTTATGGTAATTAGCTAGATAATGAGGGTGAGCTACTTGCTACTTTGTGTTCAAACATAAAGTATGTACTGAAAGCTGTGTTGAGTATTGTGGAGCTTAGCTCAGTCCGCTCGAGCAGAGCATTCAAGCCACTCAATAGAAGACGTTACAAAGAGTTTGCTTGTGAGTCACTCGACAGATGGCTTGAGCGGATGCAATACATAGAGTTCATTTGTTGCTAGAGCAGAGTTCAGACAAAGAGTTTACTCGTGAGCCACTCGACAGATGGCTCGAGCAGACGGCCAGCAGAATGTTCGCTCAACGCGCGCTCTACAGACCACTCGAGCGAATATTGCAGATTTTGAGAGATTAGGATTTTCCACCGTGTAAACCTATATATATATATGTGTGTGTGTGTGTGTGTGTGTGTGTGTATTTTTTATATTGTGGTCGTACATTTGAGCACAATAATCGCCTCAAACACTGCTTTGTGATTCCTCAAGTAAAATAAAATCTTCTGCACCTCCGTGGACGTAGGCAAGTTGTCAAACCACATAAAATTTATGTTATGTGATTGATTGCTTATTTTCTAGTTTATTTTCATCATTTTTCCACAATAACTGGTATCAGAGCCTGGTTCAGGTCTGAGGAAAAACAATGGCTAGTGAGGAAGTGAAGGTATCTGGAATTGAGAAGTTTGATGGCACAGATTTTGGATACTGGATGATGCAAATAGAGGACTACCTCTATGGGAAGAAACTTCATCTTCCACTATTAGGAAAGAAGTCGGACAACATGGAAGATGCTGATTGGAGCCTGTTAGATCAACAAGTTCTGAGGGTTATTCGGCTAACCCTATCATAATCTATTGCACACAACGTCATTAAAGAGAAGACTAATGTAGATCTCATGACGGCTTTGTTAGATATGTATGAAAAAGCCGTCTATGAATAATAAGGTACACTCGATGAAGAAGTTATTTAATTTAAAGATGGCAGAAAGTACATCTATTGCACAACATTTGAATGAGTTCAATACTATCACAAATCAATTTTCTTCTGTTGAAATTGAGTTCGATGATTAAATACGTGCATTGATAATATTGGCTTCACTGCCAAATAGTTAAGAAGCTATGAGAATGGCTGTCAATAATTCTGCTGAAAAAATGAAATTGAAATATGATGATATTCGTGATTTGATTTTGATTAAGGAGGTATGTAGGAGGGATTCAGGCAAGACGGTTCGAGTTCAGCACTAAATGTTGATGCTTGGAGAAGATCACAAGACAGGAACTCAAATAGAGGCAGATCAAAATCAAAAAACAGAGGCAAGAACAAGTCAAAGCCTGGACAACAGGCAACTTGTTGGAACTATGGCAAGACTGGTCACATAAAGAAGAACTGTAAAAATATGAAGAAGACAGAGAATGATAGTGCTAACGTGGTAACGTGGTAACTAAAGAAGTACAGGATGTGCTATTACTTACAGTTCATAGTCTAGTTGATGACTGGATACTGGATTCAGGGGCTTCCTTTCACACATCTTCTCATCAAGAGATAATGCATAACTATGTTGCTGGTGATTTTGGAAAGGTATACCTGGCTGATGGAGAGGCACTGAATGTAGTAGGAATGAGAGACGTTGACAGTGCACTCCCTAATAAGAACAAGTGGACCTTGCAAAAGGTCAGACACATTCTTGAGTTGAAGAAAAACCCCATTTCTGTAGGACAGCTTGATGGTTGTGGTCATTTAGTAGTGTTCTTAGACAGCACCAGGAAGGTTACAAGAGGGGCAACGGTACTAGTTCAGGGTAAGATAATCGATACTCTGTACATGACAACTGGTTTGAGTGACACTATTGCTACTACTGTTTCAGAGAGCACCGCAGAGTTGTGGCACTGAAGGCTTGGCCATATGAGTCAGAAGGGCATGAAAGAACTACTGTCTAAAGGCAAGCTACAATAACTGAAGTCAGTTGATCTCAGCATGTGTGAGAGTTGTAAATTAGGGAAGCAGAAAAATGTCAGTTTCTTGAAGAGTGGCAAAGCGTTGAAATCAAGAAAGCTAGAACTTGTGTACACAAATTTGTGGGGACCTTCTCCAGTGTCGTCTCTTGGAGGTTCTCGATATTATGTTACGTTCATTGACAACCACAGTAGGAAGGTATGGGTTTATTTTTTGAAACTTAAATCTGATGTATTTGATGTGTTCAAAAAGTGTAAAGCTTTAGTTGAGACAAAGACAAACTTAAAGCTTAAGCTGAAATGCTTGAGGTCTGATAATGGTTGTGAATACATTGATAGAGGGTTCAATAAGTATTGTGCAGCTCATGGTATCAGAATGGAGAAGACCATTCCTGGGACACCACAGCAAAACGGTGTTGTTGAGCATATGAACAGAACCATTAATGAGCGTGCTAGAAGTATGAGGCTACATGTTGGATTATCACCTACATTCTAGGCAAACGCAGTAAGCACTGTTGTCTACTTGATAAATATAGGGTCATCAGTTCCATTAGAGTGGACTACCTGAGGAGGTTTGGAGCAGAAAAGAGGTCAAAACTTTTGGTTATCTTTCTTATGTTTATGTTGATTCTGATGCTCGTAGCAAGCTTGAGGCAAAGTTAAAGAAATGTTATTTTATTGGCTATGGAAACGAGGCTTTTAGCTATCGTTTCTGGGATGAGCAGGGTCGGAAAATCATAAGAAGCAGGAATGTGATATTCAATGAGAAAGTTATGTACAATGACAAGTCCAGTACAGTTGCTGATACAATTCCTCAGGAGTCCGAGTTTGTGAGTCTAGAGGACCTACCAGAGGTTACAGTGCAATGTAGGGACGTGAGTTACGGAGAAAGTGGGTCTAGTACACCCATTCCTATTATTCCACAGTCAGATCCAGAGTCATTCACACCTGCAGTTGCAATTTGCAGATCTATCAGGACTGTTAGACCCTCACAGCGTTTCCCACCCATTTTGAATTATATTATGTTTGACTGATGGTGGGGAACCGCAGAGTTATGAGGAAACCTTGCAAGATGAAAATTCAAGTAAGTGAGAGTTAGCCATAAACGATGAAATAAATTCCTTATTAGGGAATCAGACATGGGAGTTGACCAAACTTCCATCAAAGAAGAAGGCATTACACAACAAGTGGGTGTACTGGGTGAAAACCGAGCATGATGGCAGTAAAAGGTACAAGGCCAAACTTGTTGTAAAAGGCTTTTAGCAGAAAAAGGGTATTGACTACTCTGAGATATTTTTTCCTGTGGTGAAGATCACAACTATCAAGTTAGTACTGGCAATGGTTGCTACTGAAAATTTGTATCTTGAGCAGCTAGATGTGAAAACAATTTTCCTTCATGGAGACCTCGAAGAAGACATCTATATGCATCAACCTGAGGGGTTTGTAGTACATGGAAAAGAGAGTTCAGTTTGTAAATTGAAGAAGAGCTTGTATGGCCTGAAGCAAGCTCCTAGACAGTGGTACAAGAACTTTGACAGTTTCATGTGCAGTTCAGGATACATCAGATGTCAGGCAAAGCATTGTTGCTATGTCAAGCACTTTGACAATTCTTATATTATTTTACAACTATATGCGGACGATATGCTCATTGCAGAGTTCAACATTGATGAGATCAATAATCTGAAGAAACATATGTCAAAACACTTTGCAATGAAGGATTTGGAAGCTGCAAAATAAATCATTGGCATGAGAATTGTCAGAGATAGAGTCAAGGGCACGTTGAGACTCTCACAGGCTGAGTATGTGAAAACGGTACTTAGCAGGTTCCACATGAACAAGGCCAAACCAGTTGGCACACCCTTGGGCAATCACTTTAGACTTAGCAAGGATCAGTCACCCAAGTCAGAAGAGAAACACGAATACATAATTAAGGTTCCTTATGCCTTAGCTATTGGTTCACTTATGTATGTTATGGTTTGCACAAGACCAGATATTGCCCATGCAGTGAGAGTTGTGAGTAGATACATGAGTAACCCAAGAAAACAACATTGGGAGGTTGTGAAGTGGATTCTTAGGTACCTAAAAGGCTCCTCAGAAGTGTGTTTGTACTTCTCTGGAGAGAGCTTAGAGGTGCAGGGCTATGTTGATGCTGATTTGGTTAGAGACACTGACAGTAGAAAGAGTACCACAAGTTTTGTATACACTCTGGATGGTACTACCGTGTCTTGGGGTTCTAATTAGCATAAAACAGTTTTTATGTCTACTACAAAAGTTGAGTATGTTGTTGTGTCAGAAGCTTCAAAGGAGATGATTTGGTTACAAGGCTTCTTGGAGGAGTTGGGTAAGAAGAATCAGAAGGGCACTCTCTACAGCGATAGACAAAGTGTCGTATTCCTTGACAAGAATCTGGCATTTCATTCCAGGACTAAACACATTCAGATCAGATATCATTTCATTCAATCATTACTTGATGATGACCAGTTGATGCTTGAGAGAATTTGTGGAAGCAAGAACCCTGCTAATATGTTGACAAAGGATGTTACACTTGAGAAACTGAAATTGTGCACAACTTCAATTGGTCTTCTAGTATGAAGACAGGGGCAATGAGTTGCAGAGGTGAAGGATATCATGTTCTTTGAGGCAGAGGGTGATGTTGTGGTTGTACCAGTCTCCAAGTGGGAGAATTGTTGAGTATTGTGGAGCCTGGCTCAGTCCGCTTGATCGAAGCATTCAGGCCGCTCGAGCGGAAATGTTACAGAGAGTTCGCTTGTGAGCCGCTCGACAGATGGCTCGAGTGGATGTGATATAGAGAGTTCGCTTGTTACTCGCTCGACAGGTCGCTCAAGCGGAGTTCAGACAGAGAGTTAGTTCTTGAGCCGCTCGATAGATGACTCGAGCAGACGGCCAGCAAAATGTTCGCTCGACACGCCACTCAAGTGAATATTGCATATTTTGAGAGATTAGGATTTTCTGCCGTGTAAACCTATATATATATGTATTTTTGATACTGTGGTCGTACATTTGAGCACAGTAATTGCCCCAAACAGTGTACTTTGTGATTCTTCAAATAAAATAAAATCATCTGCAGTTTCATGGACGTAGGTAAGTTGTTGAACCACATAAAATTTGTATCATGTGATTGATTGTTTATTTTCTAGTTTACTTTCATTATTGATTGAGAAGAGCTATGGACTTTTGTATTGAATTGGGATTGTCAAGAGTTATACTAGAGGGAGGCTCTCAGACTGTAGTTAACGATTCTAACAGCTTGGAAGATATAGAGACCAAGTATGGTAACGTGACTGTTCATGCTAGAAGTATGCTCAGGGAAAGACCAAATTGGAGTATATGCTTTACACATAGGGAGTCAAATAATGTAGCACACAAGTTGGCAAAACTAGTTCTTTTATGCTTGGAAGAGAAAGTTTGGATAGAGGATGGCCAGTAAAGATTTTGAATTTAGTTCAAAATGACAAACGTTGTAATGGCTGATTGTTTTGCATTTGATGAATCAAATATAAAAACTAAAGCTAAATTATTCACTGTTGACTTATTTCTACACTAATATCTAACTTATTTTTATACTAAACTTATATTATAGTGTCTAATTATATGTTATCATATTATAATATTACATATTATTTCTAGTGTCTAATTACATGTTATTATACTATAGCATTATGTGTTATTAACTTATTATATTTGACTTATTTCTATATTGACGTCTAATTTATTTCTATACTAGACTTATAGGGCTAATTACTCTTTACCTCTTCGAATTTTCATTCAATTCACAATATGCATCTGAAACTACTAATTACATCAAAGTGGACTGTCAAATTTTCAAAACTTTCAAATCTCCCATTCCGTTTACTAGCAATGTTAAATCTAAGAAAAATTCATTGCACGTGCTACTCATGTGCATAACACTCACTGCAAAGATATAATTTTTATATAATTTATTATCATTGACCATATAAAATATAAAATAATATATGTTATTAATTTATTAATCACATCTTTGCAGTGAATTTTCGTTAGATTTAACTCTGTTGGTAGACAAAATGGAAGGATAGGCAAGTTTTGAAAGTTCGAGAGTCCGCTTTAATGCAATTAGTAGTTTCCGAGGCACATTGTAAATTGAGTGAAAGTTCAAGGGGGTAAAGTGTAATTAACCCAAACTTATATTATAGTGTCTAATTACATGTTATTATACTATACTAGTACATGTTATTATATTATATTAGTATCTAACTTATTTATAATTTATTTCTATACTAGACTTATTTCTAGTGTCTAATTACATGTTATTAAATTTTAATAAATTAGTATTATGTGTTATTAATTTATTATACTAGACTTATTAATTATATCTATACTAGTATTTAATTTATTTTTATACAAGACTTATATTATAGTGTCTAATTACACGTTATTATACATTAGTTTTACATGTTATTATACTAATATCTAACTTATTTCTAACTTGATTATATACGAGACTTTCTAATGTCTAATTACATGTTATTATACTTTAGTAAATTAGTATTATATATTATTAACTTATAATACTAGGCTTATTTCAATATTAGTGTCTAATATATTTCTATACTTGATTATGTATGATAGTAATACTATGATGTTTACATATATATACTAAACTATTATTTGTTTACTTATATTATAGTATAAATATATTATTTTATAATAATTAACTCATACGTACTAGTATATTATTGAATTTAACTATATAAGTTCTAGTTATATAGCTATATAAATATACTAATATATATGATAACATATGTAAAATATCGGAGTCGGATTCAAAGTCGGAATTGGATTTGGAGGGTAAAGTCGGAGTCGGTCTAGCGACACCTTCAAGTACTCTAGCTGAGAGATTTTTTTAAAAAAGATAAACCGACTCTAACAAACAGAATCGGAGTAGGATCAAAATCGAATTTTCGAATTTTTGGCCAGTCCTACATGCTTGTGCGTTTTCAATGTTTCAGTCGGCAACTATGGGAAGGTTTTTCTTTAGCTGCTTCCTTTCCAGTTCTTGCCCGGTTCACTCGTTCGCATGACCATTTCATTGATTATTCTCAGTTCAGTGAGTTCCACAGTTGGTTCAATTATTGTTTGCTAAATTCCCGGTTCATAATATTTTTTTTAAGGGACAATGCAGGGATCCCGTTGGAAGCTCCCGCTTTCTTTTCTTTTTTTAGTTTTTTTTTTTTTTAGTAATTAAGAAAGTTTTGTTTAATAATATTATGAATTTTCTTTTTTGTAAAAAAAATATTTAAAATTATTAAAACAATATGTAAAAAAACTTAAGTTTTTGTTTTGTTTTTTTTTTTTTACATTATTTTTTTAACACTTTTAAATATTTTAAAAAAATAAAAAAATTCACAATATTATGAAACAATACTTTCTTAATCATTAAATAAAAAAAAACTATAAAAAAAAAATAGAACGAGAGCTCCAGGATCCCTATCATTATGGTCTTGTTAAGTATTAATTCAGTTAACTGAAAACAACGTTGTTTTCTTTTCGATTCAAGTCATGATTGTTCTAGTAATTTATTTCAGCGTATTCAAATCATTTCCAGCCCAATTACGGGGCTATATATATGCGAGGACAAAGGCTATGCTAAAATAAATATTAATTATGAAAATATTAATTAGGTTCGAAATTATATTTCATCTCATTAATTAAATATTTTACTTGTTGAGCTTATTTATTAAGGAAAAGTTTTAACTCACACATTAAAAAAAAAACGTATTAAGATAAATATAAATAATTAAATTCACCTCTTTAATTTTATAAGTTCAAATTTTTTAAATGATTTCATTAAAAGTACCCATATATTTTTACTATTTTTTAAATCATTTTATATAGCGATAAGGTATACTTTTACTATCTTCTATTTATATTATTAATATAGAATATTATCTCTTTTCTTCAAGATTTTATGCATTAATTACTCATCATCTCAACTCTCAGCATCCTTCCATCATCTTATGATGTAGTATTAAGTGATTAAAAATTATTTATTATATTTTATTTGTAAATATATCATCTAATGGTACATCATGAGATGATGAGAAAATGATAGAAATTGGAATGATGAATAGATTTTTTCTTAATATATATATATAAGGCAATTTAATAACAAGACTGGCCTGCACCATAACCCAGGCTCTAATTCTCTGTAGCAAAGGCAAGTGGGGCATCCGACAAACATGAATCCAGCCCCCACGACCTGAATCCAATATGTACTAATTTCCAATAGATATAGAACAAGTTCTAAACTAAAGCTCATAAGTCATGCCCACTTTTAGCATACGCTTGCGAGGAATATCATATACATTTTCAGTCTGTCTCAGATTTTTCTTCAAGAAATTGTATCCATAGTTGATCAGAAATCTCTTCCCTAGACCCGCTTCTTTCCCCGCAACCACTTCATTCTCACCAATCAAGTGAACAATCCCTGCACGCCATGCTTTCTCCACTCCCTCGATCTCTTTCTCCAGTACCTCCTCTTGCAGCCTCTCTTCTTCATCATGCTCATCATGGTTTTCTCTCTCTCCTTCCTCCGCCAAAACACCATCCAACTCATTCTCACGGCCATCATTCTCGACTGCATTATTAATATTGCTTGATGCATTTTGGGAGAACCAAAAATCATCTATGATGAACTCCTTCAATCTTTCCACCAACATCTTCTCGAAAGGCTCTTGCTGATCGTTACGCATGTCTGTGTATCCGTATCTCACAACACATCGAAACACGTTCTGGTCATTCGGCTTCACTCGACGAAAGAGGAAACGCTCTTCGATTGGAACCTTGCCGATGGGCAGCGACTTGAGGGAGACGAAAACGAGGACAGAGTGCAGTGCAGGCACGTTCGCAACATAGTGTTTGAAAATAGGTGGAATGCCCTGAACAAGCTCCGAGTAGAACAAGGCCAACCCTGGCATTCGGCAAAACTTTGCATCTGCAACAATCTCCTCGAACTTCTGTGAAGAAACTTTGTGATCAAGCTCGTAAAAGTACTTTCTTCTGTACACGTCGTTCCAAATATACATAATGCTCATCAGGACCAAGGCAAAGGCCAGGGGAAGATATCCTCCTTGGTCAAACTTGTAGAGGACTGAGCTTAGATACAGAAGCTCCACAGAGCAAATAACAACAACATAGGATAATATAAGGAGTAAGTTGGATTTCCATATCATGAGCATGATTAGTACTACGAATGCTGATGTGAGGGTCATCACAAATACCACTGCAATACCTGCATGTATGCAAGAATTTAAAGAAATAAATATACATTGCTAAATAGACTAATAATTGAAGACTCCATGAAAGGCTATCTATGCAAGTGAGGGTAATGTTTTCGTACCGTAGGCGTGGCCAATCTTTTCGGTGCTCCGGAATCCCAAAGTGACCCCAACACAAGCCAACATGAGAAGGTAATTGACTTCTGGTATGTAAACTTGTCCTTCATATTTAGCCGATGTATGCACGATTTTCACCCGAGGGAAACACCCAAGTGAGAGGGATTGTTGGACAATGGAGAAAGTCCCTGAAATCATAGCTTGACTAGCTACTATTGATGCTAATATGGCCACCACAAACATTGGCCAGTACAAAGGGTCTGCATCCCAAGTAGCCGAGGACCACAATCAGCTAAAATATATCATATATAGCTAGAGCATGTTAAAGAAAAAATATGTTTATATATGTAGATGAAGAAACATCAAGGCATGCAGAACAACAACTCCTTCCTCCTAACCTGGTATGGACTTGTAGAAGGTATTCTTAACAAGATCGTTGTGCTTGCGAAGGAAGGCAGCCTGTCCAGAGTAGGCCAAAATGAGAGCTGGGTAGGTCACTGAGCACATACTTATTTGTATGGACCGAACTGTGAAGTGGCCAACATCAGCAAATAGTGCTTCAGTTCCTGCATTTTTGAGGTTATATAGCCTTTCATTATCAATTTTTCATGGTAATTCAGACAATTATCGAGAACGAAATGGGTAGCAAATCCTGACCTGTTATGGCAAGAACAGCTCCACCAAGAGAAACCCAAGCTTCCTTTTTGTTCCTTTGGAAATATTGTACAATGTAATATGGGTTTATGGCTTTGATAACAGTTGGATCAAATTTGATGAAGTTGAAAAGGCCAATACCCCCAATGAATGCGAACCAAATACAGATTATTGGCGCAAAACTATAGCCCACTTTGTCTGTTCCGAGTCTTTGAATCATGAACAGGAAGATCAAGATTGCTACTGATATCCAAACAATCATATCTGTTTTGGGAGGAAAAAAAACTTGTTACTCGTAAAGTGGTACGACTTATAACTTGTCACTTGAAAGCAAGAAGGTATTTATTCAGCTTGTGCACCTAGTTAGCTAGTTATCCATTTGTAAATGAACAGATTACAAAAGAATGATCTGCCGGTAATTTAAAGTTGGAAGAAATTGCGATTTGCTAATTAAATATGGGATACCTTCTGTCATTTCAGATGTAGCTTCCTTGATTCCTCCCACAGCCGATAGAACTGTCAATTGGAATTTGTAAGTCAAAATTCAGACAAAATTATGAGCGAATAAGAGACGGAACACTTCTACGTTGTCTTATGCTCGCTTTTTCACATCACTTTTTTGTGTAGTAGAAGAAATCAACAAACCTGAGATGCAAGGAGTGAGAACACCATCACCAATCACCATGGCAGTACCAAGCATTGTTGCAAAGAGCAGGAAGAACTTGGCAAAATGGCTGCCCTCCAGGCTAGCCTTGACCCTTGATGCTGTCCTCTGGCGACCACTTGGTAAATCAAGCCGGAAATTGGAAACCTCCTGATCCTCAGCTTGCTGACTTGGAATCAAACCCACCTTAGCGTAACGGCATATGAGAGAGTACAGGGCAAAAGTTCCTCCTGATTAAACAAATTTAATCACACATTAATTATGATCAGAACTGAAACGACTCAATTCTGCCAAATATCTCTGTTTCTGAACCTTATCAAGCATGCAGATAACGTTTCCTTTTTTCAACTAAAAATCGGTAGCTCGACTAACTTTGCATGCCGTACTATGGCCATGCAGCAAACTATATGAAAAGAAAAGGAGAATTAAAAGGCTAATTAAAGGAGTTGCAAAATCTTATGTACCTTCGCCATTGTCATTGGCCTGCAGGACGATGAAAACGTACTTAACGACGGGGATTAAGGTGAGAGTATAGAAGATCAAAGAAAGAACACCCAATATGTCGTCGTTGTGCTTGATCCCATTTGTGAAAGTGCTCGCATACACATACAGCGGCGAGGTTCCTATGTCTCCGTACACAATTCCGATGCTCTGGAATGCTAGATGTAAGATCACTGACCACCCCACAGCCTAATATTTTCGAAAAGAAAGAAATAAGTTATGACTGTCTGAATGATACAATTAGAACTAACACTAGTGACAAAGTCTAAATTAATAGTCGCTTAGATGACGATGAAGACGATAGTAATTATTAGAAGAAAATATTATATTCATTGAACATGCAGCTGGAACTATATATGCACTGGAAATTTCTGCAAATTAACCTTGGAGCCATGGCCGTGACGACCTGGAACTTTGGAGGATTCAAGGTCCAAGGAATCATATCTTCGTAAAGTTTTCTTCCTAGTGAGTTCTTTGTGAAATTCCTCCATACTTGGTTCGGGATTCCCCGGTAGTGCTACTTCACCAGACATTTCTGTAAACCCAGAAACTCTGTTAAAGAAACACAGAAGAACCAAGTACTTAATTAGTACGTAAGTGCTACTTCCGGATAGCAGAGGAACTGAGGATGGAGGTCAGGTTTATATAGTAAAAGACACAGCTAGCCGGCAGGTTTGAATGATCAGAGGGGCTACAATCTGCAAACGCCCATTTTTTTCAAATGCGTGTGAATCGTTATCACCCCACGGGATGTCCCTGGAGTTGATCAAGTTGTAGTTTTACTGGTTTACTTTGATGGGGATGGTCGTGGGATTCAGGACCCCACCACAAATTAAACATCTTTTTAGCGTCTATACAGAAGTAGCTAGCTGGGTACGTACTGCTCTACGTCAAGAGCGAGTTAGGTGCAGCATCCCAGGAAGTCTCCTCCTGCTTTTCCGTGCACGGGAAGCTGGCTGGTGGCTGCTCCTAACCATTTGTCAGGGAAAAAAAAAAGTCAAGTCCATGCATACTTCTTGAACACTCTTTTTAAAAATAAATATAATTTATTATTAAAAAATTAATTTTTTATATAAATCTCATATAATACATACGTATATTCATTTTTTTTTAAAATAGAATATGTAATACTTACATATATTAAGACTGTAAATATCATTTTAAAAATTAGTACAACATCGATAGATAATTTATTTAAGAAAAAGAAAATTCGTCAACTTTCTCTTTTTTTTTAAAAGTGATATAGTTATAAAGAGATTTTATAAAAATAAATTCAAAAACTGACGGGAATTCATTTATTTCATTAGATTTATTTTACAATAAAATTAATTTTACAATCTATGTGATGCTGCAATTAAAAATCAAAAAAAAAAAATCTCATATATACATATGAACAATTCCCAAATCCCATTGGAAACCAAATGATAATGGGGAAAAATGCATTGAAATTAATTTCGATAGAAACTATGAAGCTTTAAAAATAAGAATTGCAAGGAGGCATGCAAGCATGATGAGTTACAAGATCTTTTGTAACCACTACACTAATTTTTTTCTTTTTCTTTTTCCCTATTAATTAACTTCAACATGATATGATGCATATATTATATATATGCATGAGGAAATTAATTAACCCGGAATAAATAAGCTGAATGTACAGAAGAGGATATTCAAATTGGATATTTCTTAATGTACAACTTGGAAATTAAGAAACTAGCTTGCGCGCAGCTTCTTCCACCATGATCTTCACCTACAATCTAGGCGTCAAAAATATATATAAATATCTAGAAAAATTCTATTCATTATCTCTAAATATTGCATATCACATTTTTTTTTCTCTTGTCAAATGTATAGTATATGAATGATGAGTAAAAGAATTTAATAAGTTTAAGAAGAATAAAAAAAATTAAAAAAAATGTAGCATGAATAACAAATCATACTTGTTATTCCCGGCCGAGTTCTTGGTTTTAAGTTACATATCATGTACATATACATGAGCTGCCACTTTTTGACCAGCCTGCATTATTGACACTCATTTTCTGGGCCAGAAAAGGACATCAATCTTCAAATTCTTCCTATCCAATTCAAATGTGTAGAGGTAAAAGATTGGGTTTCTCAAAATTCTTGTTTTCGTCTTTGATTTTGGTATTTCTAGCCAGCTCCTATCACATCGATAGATGTATTTTAAATAATAAATATATAAAATTACTTAAAATATTGATCTATCATATTATCAAAGATGATTGAAGATAATATATATATATAATTAAATAAAATTTTCTTAATAATGAATTATGAGAAAAAGTATCGTTCTGATCATCATCAATCGCATTCTTAAATATGTTTGTTGTTAATTATTATAGAGAATGGGTGTTTATAAAATGTTATACACCAAACTCTAATTCTACTTTTATCTCAATACGTAAGATATGACACATTTATCATTATTAGATAATCTTATATTACATAAAGAACAATCTAATATATGATCAGTCAATAGTGATAAATATGTTACATCTTACATAATAAAATAAAAATGAGATAAAAGTATAGTGTATAAAATTTTACATTCGTATAAATCTTTATGTCTACAAGATCGAATTAGCATTAATAACGATCGAGTTATGGAGAGATCATATTGTTACAACCCTAGCTTAATTTGCTACTAGTTATACTTTTTATCAGCGTTGAGAATATATAAAGAAATTTTATATAGAAGTCTTACACCACACATATTTACATACTTAATATGTGATATGTCATTTTTATCCTTATATCTTGATGGTTAAATATGTGTGTATTTAAATAAAAGTGTAAAAATGATAAATCACGTATTGATTAGGTGAAGATGTGTGATGTAAAACTTCTTTATAGCATTTCTTGATCTTAATAATGCAATATATGATGATATCTGGCATCCCGACTAGACCTCATAAAGATCTATCATGTTGAATATCATACATATGCATGTGAATATATATAAACATGACTATTTTTAGTTACTTTTAATTATCCAAATTACTAATTCGGAAACATATATATCGATATTGATTATTGGATCCGGACCATATAATATCGGTATTGAATCGATATTATTTAAAAGATCTTGAAATTCTCTCTTAATATCGGGTCAAGTTAGCTAGATAGTCAAGTTAATTTGAAGAGAGAAATACATGATCCTATGAGGCTATATACCGCTTGTTGATTGATATTCATACCGAATACTTCAACTTAGCATTCCTAAACCACATATTTATTGAGAAAAATAAATAAAAAGACAAAATATAAGAATAAGTATGTAATATAGAAATGATGAATAAAATTTTCTAATTAAAATTAACGAGACTTCCAAGTACATGATCTTCATCACAAGTATATATATATATTATATATATATATATATATACATACATACAGCCCCACTATTTGACCAGCTGCATTAATATTATTGACATTTTTCCGGACTATAAATAAGAGCGGTATTATTCTGTTGCTTGAGTAGCACTGGTCATTGATACTGATAGTGGGTTTTGTAGTTTTTTACTTTTTTATTCACATTTTTTTAATATTTTTTAATATTTTTAAAAAATAAAAATATATATATCAATATATTTAAAATTATTTTTTTAATCATTAAATAAATAAATAAAAATTAAACAGTCAAGTAGAGCGGTAACACTGAGGCGGCTTTTTCCTATAAATAAACGATCGCCAGCAAACAATTTCAAATCAACATGCTATGAATGTGTTGAGATAATTAGATGCGGCCGCGATTTCTTTAAATGTCTGATATGTAAATTGTCCTTTCTTTCGCCTGCGGACCGGGGGGCCGTGGTCCGTGGAGAGGGCTGATTTTCTACTCTCTTTTCTTTTTCCCGGAAAATGGGATTCAAAAGGGAAAATATCCTTCCCTCCATATGGGAGGAAGTAGAGCCCTCCATGCTATCAGGTAAATCTAAAGTGAAATCTGAAATAGTTTGTAAAAATTCTAAATAAATAAGTTTAGTCTAAATTCTTAAAAAATAAAAAAAAAAATCTACTTTGAAAAATGTAAAACAAAATTATTTTTTATTAGTATGATTTATATTTTTATAAATGGTTTATGAAATTTGTACTTAATATTATTCAAATCCAAAATATCAAGCCATCACAGTAACCATATATAGGCAGTAACCATATATAGGCAGATTGCTTTTAAGAAATTTGTAATGATTATGTAATAATTAAATAAAAAATTTTATTCTCAAATATTGAGTCCTAAATTATAATCTGTCATAAAATCTAAGGATGAAATGCATGAAAGCAAAAGTTTAAAGAATTTTTAGGAACACAATGAAAATGCAAGATTGATGGTGTCAAAATTTTCTAATTTATTATGTCAAAAGCCAAACAAAAAAACGAGAGTTTGAGGAAATTCTAAGCACTAGCTAGTCGTCATTGCACACGTGGATAAGTGACGTCTAACCTATGAAGGTGGACACTTCTTTGATTGTTCCGTAGAATACATTGGTCAAAGAGTTATTAACTCTATTATATTTTTATAAATAAAAAAAAAGTTTGTCAGGGACAATTTAAAAAATAAATACAGTTTTTAATTTGTTAGAATCGATTATAATTAGTGATTTGAATAATGGGTCATTTAGGAAATAAGATGAGATGAAAATTTTATAAATAGTAATAAAATAGTTTGTGAATAATAATGAAATAGTTTAAATTGAGTATTTTTTAGATTTTAAAAAATAAGAGAGAAAAAGTTGAATAAAAAATATTATAGTTAGAATATAGTTTTATAATATTACTTTTATTTAAGAGTTTGAAAAAATTGAATTATTTTTTATTTTTTGTTTAAAAGTTTGAAAAAGTTATAATGATCAATTTAAAAATTTTGTATTCAAATTATGTTTGAGAATGAGATATATTTCCAAACAAACCCTAAGCCTAAACTCATAGATTGAAGCAGTTCGGTAAATGATTCAAGTAGTTTACTAAATTGGTTTGATTTCTAACCAATTCAATTATAATAAGGTAAATTGGCTTAAACCAAACCGATTTAAGATGAATTATGCATAGGCTAAAATCAACCCTTTTCTAGATTAAGAATCATATTAATGGAATATGGACCATATTAATAGGATTAACACGTTTAGGGGTTATTTGCAACAGTTTTGGAGTAAGTAAAAACAAAAACCGACTTGAGAATCTTATTCCATTAACACGTTTAATGGAATATGCATCCCGTACTGTCGGTGCCTAGTAACTAAAGATATAAAACACATCATGACATCCATCCAGCCGTCCAATTTCAATGGAATTAATTAGACTCAAGTTGGATTCCAATTAGAGGGTAACGAAGTCGATCGAGTTTGTGTCGGTAGTGGTTGGTTAAATTATGTTTATTACTTCTTATTCAAGCACAAGTAGATCAGCTCAAGTTTATCGCCTAGCTAATTACATTTTGTATTTACAAATAGCTCATTTATTATTCTAATAAGTTTAAATTTATTCACAAAATCAAATCCAAAAAAACTGGATTTTCATAATTATATTTATATATATAGTTCATTTTTATCAGTGAAAATATTATTCTATAAATAAAATTTATTTCAATGAAATGAAAGAAGATAATATTCTCATAGTTATTTGTATTTTATGTAAACTTAAAACTTTTCTTAATTAAGGTTATAAGAAATATTTGAATAAAAAAATTTTATAAATAATTTTTATTTATAAGTCAGTGTATAGAACATATTATATACTGCTGATGTTGTAAGATTTTTTTTGTAAAAAAAAAAATTACTGATTTGAATTTTATAAATCAAATGGGATTACATCAATGATACAGATGATGTATTTTATAAATCGACTTTACATATAATAATTCAATTATAAAACATTATCATTTGGTTGAAATTACAATGAAAATATGATGATTCAAAATTGTGGAGTAATTAAAAGTCTAATAATAAAAGTAATTGAGAAACGGTGAGGTTGGAAAGAGATTGAGTCGTGTGATGCAAGAAGTAGGGAATAGAAGTCAAACACGTCCAAATCTGTCGAATACCGGAAGTTGAAGAAGGATTCGCACATTATGGAGTTGGCAGCGTTTCAAAATAGAAAGGCTAACGCTTTATTTGGATGTTAACTTGAGTTAAAGTAAAATTAAATTTTTTATAAATAATAATGAATTATGTGTAGTCTATTTAAAATAAATTTAATTTTATTTTTAAAAAATTAAAAAAAATTATGGATCTCATATATAAAAATATATTGAGTTAAAAAAAATTATGGATCTCACGTATAAAAAATTTTTAATTAGATAAATTTAATAATTAAATAATTAAATATTTAAATATTAGATTCAATTTAAAATTAGAATAAATTAAGTTGATCTCTAAACCTTGCAACCAAATTAGCCTTATAGGTTTCTTTGGGAGCAGATTTTGTTGGCATAGGTTTCTTTGTCTTATTAGACTAGGAGTCTTTTCACTAGTAAGACTTGCTTGCATATTTTCCTCATAGATTATGTTCAATATAGACTAGCACGTGTATTGCATTCCATTTGGCGGCAGACTTGCTTGCATATTTTCCTCATTAGATTATGTTCTATTAATAAAGTTTATTTTTTTCTTTTTTTAACTACCATAGTTACAGACTACTTCATGTGGATCTTTTCCACTTGAAAATCTAAAAGACGTGAAGCTATAGAACTAAGGGGTATGCTTCTATAAATACAATTTGAAGTAATCTATTGCATAATATAATGCACGCATTGATTATGATTTCGATATATTTTTCAAATGTTTCAACTATCAAAAGATTGTAAAAGTATTTTTGTGTCCCTAATTATAGGTTCAATTATCCAATTAGTAGATTTCTCTTAAGAATCTCCACCAATTGTTATTTCCTTAATCAGTTGAGCTTTAGCTTCTTCAATGCCTGAATATAGTCTAGTTGCTTCTCCTTGATTAGCACTCTAAGATTTGATAAAAAACCACAGAGTCATCTGCTGTCATGCAAACTATTGCTGTAGTGCTTCCTGTGTTCCTCAATGCTATATCAAATGTTAGAAAATAATGGCATTTTGGTATTGCCTTTCTGTTCACAGGGTTGTTCAACAGTTTATTGCCCCAAGCATTACAATGTTCTTTAAAATTCTTTAATGTCTCTGTCACAAACTTGTCCAGTGTGGGATTAAAGAACTCATGAACAATTTTGTTTCTTAAAGACCAGATATTGTCCATTGAAATGATGGCAAAGATTTGGAACTGATGCTCTTCTAAAGGGGGTATGTTGAGGGAATTTGACGGGTTGAGTAAGCATTTTATCCAATTTGTGATCCCACTAGAAGCAAAGCACGAGATATCTAGGGGTCAGGGAGATTGTCTCCACAAAACTCTTGAGAATGTGCAGCTTAGGAACAAATGAGTGAGGGTTTCTTCTTCAGACTCACATATCGGGCAATTTAACTGATCTTCACTCAATGGAAGACAATTTTTCAGTAAGGACTTGGTGGAAAGGATATTGTTCATGATTTTCCAAGTAAGCAGCTTTAATCTATCCTAAACTTTGAGTTCCCAAACCTTTCTCCAAGTAGCTGGACTAATTGTGGATTGATGTTGGTCAGAGAGCAAATTTGCTACGTTTGGGTAGCGAAGATATATCAACACTTTTCAAGTATTCTCGTACAGATGAAAATACTCTACATGGCAAACACAGTGAATCATCTTCGTACCAAGATCTCTCCACTGTGTTTCTGAGCCGAGAGTTCACTGCTCGCATGCGAATGCTAGTGTGCAACAGAGAGGGAGGGAGAGAGGTTCATGGTGGCTTGGTCTGTGAGAGGTGGTGAAGGTGCGGTGGTCTGGGTGGCCGCATACGGCGGCGCAAATGGAGAGAAATGAGTTTCACCCATTTCGGTTAGGTTATCGCAGGGGAGAGAGAGCTACGCGTGGGGGAGATCGGTGGTAGCTGGCTTGATCGTCGACGTGAAGGGGAGTCGCCGGTGGTGGCAGTGAGGCTGGATGGCGCACGGCGGCACCGGGCTGAGCTGAAGGAGAATCAGGCCACAGAGGAAAAAAAAATCACTATAATATTTATCACTATTAAATATAAATAAAAAATAAAACTATTATAATATTTATCACTATTATATATAAATAAAAAATAAAATCACTATAATATTTATCACTATTATATATAAAATATAAATAAAATCACTAAAATATTTCACTATTATATATAAATAAAATTATCATTAAAAAAAAATTAATCATTGATAGGACCTACACTTTTTGCAATTATCTATCCAAAAGTAAACAACTTAACATATTTCATATATCCAAACAACTCAAAATACTCTCAATGGAACCCACAAACCCACTTCAATCTCTACTCATAACTATTCATAAACATTCTCAACACTTCTGAAGTATTCTCACTACCCAAACATAGTAGAGCTGCATAAGCATACTTCACTAAAAAGATCCCTGGGGTATGTTGAGTCCAAATCACCTTATCCCTCCTCAAATGGAAGTTATTTTGGGTCAAAGGAATTTTTAAGATTTCATTAACTATGATCTGATGGAAAATAGCTTGGAGTAGTAAGACATTCCATCTTCTGGGTTCCTCTAGATTCAATTCAGATACAAAAGACCATGGTCTTTGTGGATGGATTCAAACTGAGGGATGGGGAGTAAAGTATTTTGAGTTGGAATCCAAGAGTCTCTCCATACTCTAGTGTTGGTGCCATTGTTTATTTGGTGACAAATACTGCTCTTAAGAAGGTCCCTTTGTTTTAAGATGCCTTTCCAAAACCAAGAGTCAGACACTTTTGTGAGATTTTAAGGAATGAGAGGTTTTTAAGATACTTGTGTTCAAGGGTTATCTTCCAAATGGATTTGCTCCCATTTATCATCTGCCAACTTAGCTTGCAAAGGAGAGCTTTGTTAAAGTTTGAAGTCAACCTTAATCCAAGACCTCCCATAGATTTTGGTTGACAGATTGATTTCCAAGCTTTTGCTGTGAAATTGTGAGATTTGTTTGGATTGAATCCTCACCAAAATTTCATAAAAGATCTATCAATGTTTTTTGAAACAGATTGGGGGATCCATATGGTTGACATGATGTAGGATGGAATAGCATTCACGACAGATCTTATCAAGGTAGTTCTACCCACTTGAGTAAGGAGTTATGCTTTCCACCTAGCAAGTTTTTGAGTTATTTTTTCCCGAATCTCATCAAAGTAGGTCTTTCTTGAGATGGTGAGAGCAATAGGAATTCCTAGATATTTAAATCTGGAATTGGAAGATTTGAAACCCAACAAATCTTTTATGTATCTTTTCTCTTGAGGAAGAGTGTTCTGACTGAATTGAATTGAAGATTTTCCAGAATGAACTTTCTGTCCAGACCAATTTGAGTATTTTTCTATGCATTTTTTAAAGGATTGGGCATTTTGTGTAGTAGCTTTTCCAAAGATCAGATCATCAGCAAAGAGTGTTATAGAGTAGGTCCAGTTCTACTGATATTAATACCAGATTGGTTTATTATTATTCCAGATTTCTTTAAAGAAATCTCAAAATACATGTTTAATCTTCGAGAAAAATTATATTGTTACAACATCCACTGCGTATGCCACATCGGATTCGATTGGCATGTTGTGTATACTAACTCTGTGGCCATGAAATAGTGAAAAGAATTACAATTAATGTTGTAAAATATGTATAAATGTTCTATGATTTAATCTGTTGTCTTTAATACTAATTCTAGAACATTTTAAATGCTGTCAAATATCTAATGAAACGCGAGGAAAAGAACCAATAGATATACTGCAAACACTGAAAGCGTAGGAAATTTTAGGTTCGCACTACATACCTTAAATCCATAACACATCATTGCTCAAGATTGCCACTAACCTACTATACAAAATCTGCACCTTGAGGGGCAAAATTGGTGCATAAACACTGTAAATATGAAGGAAAAATATTCTCAGAATTGGCCATTCGTAAGTTACCCCATAAAATTTTCCCTGCACCAGCTGATTATTAGTGGCTGCATATACAAAACATTCCAGTCCACACCAAAATACTCGTATCATGGTTGCAAATGTTATGTTGCATTTCTGAGCACCCTGTTAAATATTGTATTTTGTACCAATTCTTTAGCAGACGGCCGCCGCACTGGATCTGGGTCTACCATTGCCTGACAGAATTGGCAAAAACAACAGAAAATCAACCATGTTGCAAACTCCTTGTAACTAAAAACCAGCTTCGAAATTTATCTTAAAAAATGAATGGCAAGTTTCTTCTAGAACAGGCATTTGTCTGTTGGATGATAAAGAAAGTATGCGAGACCAACTTAAGCATACTAATATTTACAGTCAAACTATGACCTGTAGTTGCTTATATCATCTATAGCAGAATAGAGATGCAGATCAACGATGTTCAACCTATTAATCTTCTAACTACAATTTTACTTTCACTTGTTATCCTAAGTTGCTTTCCACACCCTCCCAAGATGAGTGAGAACATTATTTCCTTGGTTATAAAGAACTCAAGCAGAACTAGGGACAAAAGAACATTTTGCACCTTGAGTAAGTTCTGAAATTGCAATGAATGACCAGGAAGGAGTGGCAATTTTCCCTCTTTAAGATTCAGAAACTGAGATCGTGATTCTGGCAAAGGTGACCCTCTAATAAGCTCATAAATAGCAGCTCCCAAGGAGAATATGTCAACCTTGTCAAGATAATCATATTTTTCGTTCAATATTTCTTGAGGCATATAGCGCGCATCACCCTCTTCAATTGGCAGGCTCTTATCGGTGAGAGTTGCACATCCAAAATCACCAAGCTTATAAACACCATTCTTTACATAAATATTATCAGGTTTGACATCTAGGTGAGCAATTCCTCTTTCATGTATAAACTGCAATGCCTTTGCCACCTGTGCAAATCAGGCATCAAAAATGACATAATAATGGTACAGGAAAATTCATATTTAAGATGTTGAGATCGATTGAAGAGTATAGAGCACCAAGTTCAGAAAAATTAAAATAAAAGATTGCATTTCATCTTTGCTTTTAGCATTGTATAATGTTTCATATGAAGAACAAATCTGAACTCCAAATTACAAACAGGATAACCCTCAAAATCTAGAATTCTTCACAAAGTTCAATGATAAAGCTTATTTCCATGCTAAGCATGGGTGCCTTCCAATATTTCACTTAACATTACAATATTTCAAATCTGTCTATCAGTGAATGAAATGCACCGCACACAAGAAATAAGTAGCTTATAGGTAAAATATCACCATCCAAAACAGATGGATATTTTAAAGTAAAGGATAAAAGAGTTGACTTAGGAGCATTCAATCGTATCTACTGCTATATCTTTTTTAGAGGAAAAGATATAGCAGTAGACGTATCTTCTGAGTCCTATTCTTCAAAAAGCATTCTAGATTAGTGGTCTTATTCATGTTCTTTTTGCAAAAGAAAATAAATTTAATCAACACTGTTCTATGTGGTCAGTCTAGTTATGACTTCAGGTACTGCATGTGCAACATGTTATATAGCTATAATATATTTTCAACTGTGAGGTTGGCGTACAAAATGGTACTGAAAGAAGATAACCTGATACAAGGCTAGCAACACTTCTTGCTCAGCTAATAATTGAGAAGATTTAGTCATAGATAAGCTGTGATCACAGAGCTCCATCTGAATGTAGAGTTGCTCATTTTCAAACCAAGAAGAATAGTATCCAACTATATTTTCATGGGACCCTACAAAGGCAAGATGGTGAAACTAATTAGTAAAATATTAAGAAATCCAAAAAAGTGATGCAAAATATATACATACCTACAGCAGCCAAAGCTTGAACTTCCATTAAAGCTTTCCTCCTGCAACGTGCAACATTATTGCGTAAGCACATCACTCGACAAAAAGATAGAAGCATGTAAATGCATATAGTAGCCACCTTTCGGTGTCTTGATGCAACTGGCGTGTGCTATGCTTCACAGCATACAAGCAGCCGTCAATTCTCCTCAGGACTTTGAAAACCCGACTAAAGTTCCCTGCACCAATTTGCTGGAAATGGGAAGCAAATAAATAAACAAATAACAAGTTACATAATGACCATAAACTTGACAATTAATAATTATAATGATTTTGCAGAGTTATAATTCTTGCAACATGTAAAGGTACCTCAATCTCATGAAAATCAGTGTGATACCGTGAAAGTCCATCTCCACCAGTAAGTGCAGGGAAGAAACCTGCAGATTTCAACGTTATGCGATTAAAACTTCAAGATAAAGAATCGTTGCTAGCCTATTGCCAGCTCGATACCCGCCTCCAAAAAAGGGGAAATTGATGGAAAAGCTTTCAAATACATCTTAGAATAAGCTTATAAAACAAGCACTGTACCTGCACATTTTGATCTTCGATTGCCAAAAGGATCCAAATCCATTTCCGAAGCACCCATCAAATATGGATTTTTAATGCAAGGAGGGGGCATAACCCGACAGCGTAATGCAACCGCGGATTGAGAAACATAACTATGAATCTTCTTTGCTCCAGACACTGATGTTTTATCTAACTTTACTTCATCTGTTTCTATATCGAAAGTATCATTTGCAAGTTCTACCACTTGTTGATGACCAGACAAGCTAGGACTCAGAGGATTTAACAAGATACAATCTGCCAAAAGCATAGATGTCCAGTTACAAAGATGCACCATACTTTTCCAAAAGAGAGGAAATTTAAGAAGAAAAGGGAGGCACTACTTTGTAGCCACTAAAAATGTTCCTATCAGCAAAATAATGGAAATTCATGAAGTGGTAATCATTTCTTGTAAACATATCCATTACATGTTAGGAAGTACCAAAATGCCTTGATGTTCATTTTCCTCGAACCAGGATTTAACTGACATTAAGACCCTAGTCTGGATGGCTTAATTGAACTCGTTAAACATGTTCATCGAAATGCATTCCGATAATGATATTCATTCAATACACCAGGGGGTATGCTGACATCCATTTCAGATAAGTTTCTCTCCAATCTCATGGTCTCTATAAAAAAATCCAAATTCTTGAAAGTTTTATAATTTAAATTGAAGTCAAGTTCACATTTCCAAATTCCAATGCACACTACCATTTGCCACAATAAACCGTCACCCTACCCTGATATTCTGCTCACTGAACATCTTAACTAGTAATGTACGATGGTTACCATTATACAACTTGCCTCACACTACTCATACTAAATAACTCGCGTAAACATTCCAATTTGTGGACAATTTCAGTTCTAAATGCCTCAAAAATTCCTACATGAACATCTTAAGTCATGGATGCAGCCATCTCAAGCTCCATAACTATAGCAAACAAATCACATGCTTGTAGAAAACACCCATGTTTAGTCTAACAACACCATTCAGTGGATGTAACTCAAAAAATTCCCGTGATTCTATCAGTATATGCAAGTCAATTTTAGCTTAATATATCATCTAAGAACAATAAACCAGCAAAAAGGAATCACCAAATGCTGCAACAACTGATCTTACCTGGCCGACGCCTCTTACTTTTCACTGTATTCAGCTTGTCCGGGGACATTGGGCAAGGAACGTTTTCCTGTGGATAAAAAAGTGAAAAGCATTCAATTTAGAGTTTAGACACCGATTCTTTAGCAGAAACTAAGCAACAAATCCCTTATTTCCGTCACCTTGTTGCAATCGAAACCGTTCAGTACATTTTGATTATCCGGGGTGATATAGTCCGGAGTGCTGCATTCCGGGACAACCCAAACCATTAAAAACGTAAGAAAACTGTTTGTAACATTTAAATATGCAATAAAAAAATCATCAGATAACCAACAAAGAACAAAAATACCTAAAATCACATAGTTCAATCCGATTCGCTTCACTCCAACACAAGATTAATAGAAAAACACGCAACAGTTTTTTTTTTCTCTCGCTCTCCGACGATAACACGAAACGACCTCCAAATTGCAAATTAAAGCCCTAAAAAATATAAAAGTTTTGATTCGCAAGTAAGAAAAATTGATATACCAGAAGAAATCTTGGCTGAGAATGAAATCTCGGTCGTCTGCATCGGCATCGGCATCGGCACCGGCACCTGACAAGGACGGAAGATTCACATCGGCGGCATCTTGTCCTAGAAGATTGTGGAAGAAAGAGGGGGTGGATAAGGAGGAAGAGGCGGAAGAAGAGGATTGGTGGTGCAGCTGAAAGGGAACCAGAGAGGCCTGGCCTAGCTGAACCTGATGCAACTGCCTCGCCAGAGTGCCCTTCATTTCTCTCCTCCTCTTTAGGGCTTTCGTCTTCATCAACCTCTCTCTCTCTCTCTCTCTCTCTCTGGTCTGCTCTAAAATTCTAAATACTTTAGAATTGAAGCATGTCGCTTCGATTTTTGGAAAATGCTTTTTTGGGAAAAATATGGTGGGGGGAAGCATATAATTCAAATTGCGCGGGAAGGAGTCTGGATTCCGTGCAACCGGGACTACGTGGAAAGAGACTTGACCTTTGGATTTGTTTTTCTGCACCGTTGAATGAAATACTTCGAGTTAATCCAACGGTTATTTTGGTCCTGCACATTTTGACAACAAATAATGGCTGGACGTGCGACTCCGTGCTGTGGAAGCTTTTCTCGATTCGGTGGGAATAAAAAGTTAGTGCGCTTTAATAAATAAATAAATTATATGAGCGATCGATGGGTTTATTTGTCTTTTTACTTTTTCTTCTTTACTATTGGTAATGGTGAGCAGCTTGTCTGGTCAAAGTTGAAACCATGATTACGTTTATTTGGACTTTTATGAGTTTTGTTTTTTATGTTCTTTTTTTTTACATAGATTTTTTTAATATTTTTAAATATTTTTAAAAAACAAAAAAAAAAATTATAACATTATTTAAAAACATTTCATTAATTACGAAGTAAAAGAAATTAGTCTTCCCATTTGAGCTAATAAAAAAATATTAATCATTAAAAAACACTTTGTGATTAAGGAAATGTTTTATAATAATATTGTGATTTTTTTTTATTTTTAAAATATTTAAAAGTGTTAAAAAAATCTATATAAAAAAAAAAACACATAAAGGGCCCAACAGTGGCTCAAGCATTATCTTTTGAGTTAATATATTTATTGAATTTTGAAAAATGAGAGGAAAAAAGAATAAAAATATTATAAAATTAAAGAGAAATAACATTTGCAATTCTAAAATGTGTAAGACCTTACAAACTCTATTTAAAAAAATTTGATAAATTTGAGATTACAAATAAAAAAAAATATTTTTTTAATATTAAACTGTACCTTTTTTTCAAATAGAGTGTGTGTGCTCTTTAAGATTGTATCTAACATTACTCTTATATTTTGTTTAGAAGTTAGTAAAAGTTATAATTATTAAATAATGTTTAGATAAAAAAGTTTAAAATTTGAAATAAAAATGTGTTTTACGTTTTAGTGATATTTGAGAATGAAATATCTAAAAATGTCTAAGAATACCTATGTTCCCAAATTAGCCCTTAATTAGAACATTAAAATTTAATGTGTTGTATTTCAAATATTAACAAATAATTTTATATTTAAATGGTTTGTATAAAAGTTTCTCGTTTGTTTTTAAGAAATTTTTTAACTCATCTCATCTCATCTCATTTAATCATTACACATTTTTCAAATTTCTATACAAAATAAAATAAACAATTCAACTTTTTCAAATCTCAAAATAAAAATAATATTAAAAATATATATTATAACAATATTTTATTTATTTTTAATTTTTAATTTTAATGTCAAAAAATCTCATCTCATCTCATCTCTAAAAATAAACAAGGTCTAAAGTTTAAACTGTACCGATATAATTAGAATTGATAAATTCAAGATCGAGGGAATCGAACATTAGACGAAGAAAACGATTGACTACAAATTTGTTATAATTTTATATTTAATGGATAGTAGTTTTTTTAAATTAAAATTAATTATTAATGATGTAATATATTTGTTTTAATTGATTATAAAATGAGTTGTACTTAAATGTATACGAGTACTCTTTAAAAAAATCTATTTATCATTCAAACTTATATTACATTATCATCATTTCAATATGTGGTATTAAATAATAGATTTATAAGTGAAATATAATAAATAATTTTTAATCACCTAATGCCATATCATAAAATGATGAAAGTTGGAATGATGAGTAGCATTACTCTTTTATGAAAATATGTACCCTCCGGTTAATCTCTTCTCAAATCAAATGTGTGAAAATTAAATTTTCTAAATTTAAGGTATTTTTTATAGAATTAGTCTACATACAATTTCTAAATAGAAATTGTTCATGCAAGCTCGTACAGTTATGTTTAAAAAAATAATGATTATAATAATATCCTTTTTAAAATGATATTTTTTCTCATTTTATTCTCATTTATCAATAGAATTACACATGCAATCCCTTACTCAAGATTGTAAATAAAATTTCTCATTTTCTATAATAACTCATAATCATATTTCTGTACGTGCCCATTTGAAACAATTTTCTTGATTTTATGCTTTTGTACATTGATTGGAAGAATTGAGCACTAGAATTGGTTTTTCTACGTGCATATGTAAAATTACATCTTTTATATATTGATTTTACATATCAAAAAAAATTCACAGATTATATTATGCATATTCGAGCCAAATAATAATAAAATATTATTACTTTATTATTTTACTATTATTTATTTTTCTTTTTTTGTATAGTTTACAATTAACACCGCTGTAAATTCTATCACTTAGCACCCATTAAAATTTTTTTCCTAAAATTCTATCAGTTGGTGGAAATAGAAAGATAAGGGGGAGGAAAGAGAAAGAAGTAATAAAATAAGATTTAGAGAGTGAACAGTGTATCTTCAAATCTATAGAAACATTGTTCACAACAATTTAAATTTTTGGATATGTATAATCCAATATAATCCAATTTAAGGTCATATTATGCAAATATGTAGATGCATAATCCAAGTGCTCTAAGGTCCCCCGTTTGAATATTTAAAATATTCCATTATATATGTTAATAATAATGAGATAGTTTGAATTAAGATATTTTATTGAGTTTTAGAAAATTAAAGATAAAATTTGAATAAAAATACTATAAAGTTAAAAGATTTTGAATTTTATTTTTGAATATTATCTTTGTTCTGAAATTTGAAAAAGTAGTATTATTTTTTATATTTTGTTTGGGAGCTTGAGAAAGTTGAAATATTTAGATAATAATTAGATGAGAAAATTTAAAATTTAAAATTGAAAAATGTTTGAGTTTGAGTGATATTTAAGAATAAGATAAGATGGGTTATCAAACGAGGTCTGAGGCTCGTAGTGTGTTTTTTAAATTTTGTAAATATGTACATACGGCTTGTGGGCCTATGATCAAATCTTTGAATTATATGTTGGACATGATTTGCTGAGAGAATTTTCAACAGAAAGTATGTTTAACTTCAATCTCGGTTCTTACAAATCGTAGCGAAAGTATGACATAAATGTTTATTGAGTAATGTTAGATATAGTCATGGGTTGTACAAGCACCCCACACTCATTTTGAAAAAAAAATGGGGTCAATCATTAAAAAATTATTATTTTTCATGTGAGTTTCTTATTTATTCACTTTTTTCAAAATGAGTGTGTAGTATTTGCGCACTCTATAACTATAAATATCATTTCTCATGTTTCCCTGAGTAGGTTTTGGTGGAAATTTCATGCTTCTTCAAACTCATCCATAACGAAGTAATGATTTATTTGATTAGTCTTTTGAAGATAGCTAGAATTAAGTAGGGGTGGGCAATGGGGCATCGCCCCCACCACCACTGCCCAATTTGCATCCACCACCCCAACCTCGCCTACAAGGAAAATACTCAGTTGGGGTGGTAGGTGGTCTGGGCCACCTTGGGTTGAGCTTAAGCCCAACCCAGTTATATATATATATATATATATATATATATATATATATACACACACATACATATACAAATAAATTCATTACCAAAACAACGTGTTTTTTTTCTCCCTGGGGGGGCAACCCTACCCTCCTCGTGGTGGGCAATGAACGGAGGGGCAGACGACATCCTCTTCTTCTCATCCTCCTCCACCTCTCCAGCCCTCAGTGTGCGGGGGCAAATTCCGGGGGAGCAACCCTACCCTCCGCCTATGTGGGGGCAAGGTGCCAAAAGGGGCCACCCTCGCAACACCCCTAGAATTAGGATTGTGCATTTTTTCTATAAGTCTGATTCCGGCCAACCACCCTTTCAGATTCTACCTCCGACAGAGTCAAAAAGTCAGAATTTGGAGTTTCATTAAAAAAATTAGTCAGAGTTGGATTTGATATCAGCTTTGAACTCTGACCAATTTTTTTAAAGAAAGTTGTTTACTTTGATAGGTCAAAACTAGGCTTTTCTTCTTCCCAATACCTGCTAGGCCATTTTTCAAAACAGTCCAAATTATCTTCACAATGTCACTTTTCAACTATTGCTGAAATTATCTTCCTAATGTTTCCTTGGGGCTTGGCACTAGTTGTGGAGAAAAAGAACCAATAAGTCAAAATTACATGAATCGAGAAGGTGAAAAACACCTTCATTTGGGAGAAAAAGAACAGTGTGACAAATCCTTACCGATGGTTTATGTGGTTGTCCAAGAAGCAAGGTGCGGCGTGGCGCAGCGAGAGTAATGTGGCCACAATTGCTCTCCCTCTTGGAATGTTGGTCGCAGCTCTTGTTGCTCTAGTTCGAGACTCAACCTTTTTTATTCTTGTGTTTTTGGTTGGAAAATCTCAAGTTAGTGGCAAAGTTTTTTATTTTGATGCGAGAACCTCCAACCCCTAGTGGTGGTCGATGGTGGCAGAATGAGAGTATTGATTAATCACAGAGGAGAGAGGAAGTGACAGTAAACGGATTTGGGTCTTACCATCGATGTCCTCTGGGTTTCATGGTGGTGGTTCCGACGAGATGAGTCTCGGTTTGGTTGGGTGCGACTCTAGTTTTGGTGTATGCCAAGGGTTGAGAGTGAATATTGTGTAAAATAGTTGAGAGGGAATTTCTAAGATTTTTGGGATGAAAGTGGAAGGTTTAGAAAATGGTTGACGACGACTCTAAGGCAGCCCAACTCTAACTTCGAGGCTCTAATCGGAGTTGGAATTGAAGCTCAACTTAAGATCTGACTTTGGTCAGAGTCAGAGGTCGGAGTTGTACGAGTCGGAGCGTAGCCGTAACTAGAATTATCAGATCCCAAGAAACATTTAGATCCCGTTTGGATACAGAAACAGTTTGATTTAATCTCATCTCATCATTACAACATTTTCAAATTTTCACACAAAATATAATAAATAATTCAATTTTTTCAAATCTCAAGATAATAATAATATTAAAAAATAAAATAATATTCTAAGAATATTTTATTTAACTTTTAATTTTTATCTAAAACCATCTCATCTCATCTCATTATCTAAACGGGGCCTTGTTGGTTTTACAATTGGTGACAATTTATTGAGACTTTATGGAGGGGCATATATCTCCCAATTAGGATTGTGCCTAATTCACCTTACAGAGTTCCATGAACGCAATACCACGAGCCCAACAAATGAGAAATAAGGAGATATATCATACAACCACGTAGAGATATCACTAATAAATCCAAACCAATTGCTGGTTAACGATGTAACCTGGGGTTCTCGGACCTCCCTAAAAAGGATAAGTATTGGAGATACTCACCCAAAGTGATATTTCCTTCCAAGATTGTTGTCTATCCAAGGCCTGATATTCGACATATTGAAATCATCGGAGAAGATCATGCAATTGTACGATCTCTATTGGTTAAGTAAGGGCCTATATAAATGGTAATGATAGATGATTTGAGGTAACTTTCATGACCCTAGAGATTTTATATCTTTCCATTCTAAATACTGACTTGGTATCAGAGGTGTTCTTAACACACAGAGCCCCTATCCTTCTTTTGATACAGGTTGGTTGAGAATGTCAGTGGTGATGTGAAACACATCCTTAACACTTTAATTTATGATGTGCAATTAAATGCATATGCAATTTTTATCGATATCAATCTGATGCATAGAAAGGAGGAAAGATGGCAGAACTGGAATATCACAACTTTTTGAAGATAGCAAAAGTCTCATGATACTTGGTACACAAAACTTATGTTGGGTACATAAATTATCTGGTACCTTATCATTTTTGTCCCTAGGTTTAGGATACAACAAATTTATAAGTGTTAATGATGGTATTGGTCCGAAAGTTAAGAAAACAACATATCTCTACCTTACTAGTAAAGAGTTGTGGTATTGTCTTGTAATTTGAGATGATTCACTCATCAAATCCGATTGTCAAGAATTTCAACCAATAGTTATAATATTGTTCTTAGATAATTAAAATTGAAAAAATTTGCTTAAGTTTTAGGATCATTGTTAAGGACCTGTTTCATGCCTCGTTGTGCTCCATTGGTCACCTGAGGCGGGGAAGCTTGATGGGCCCAGATTACCAAGAAGGAGTCAAGCTCTCGGAGAGAAGAAAAAAAGGATTCGTTGATTGGTACTTGCAAATGGCTTTCATACCTATCTCAGTGGAATCCTGCATTCCCAATGTCTAGTGTGTCCCCCTAGTGATGGATTGGGTGTCGTCGCATTTAATGCGGCGGCTCTTATCAGGGCGTCTCACCCCTTCGTCGGGGCTTCTCCTGAGAGTGGCGTCCAATTGCATTTAATGCAGTGTTCCCTGTCGAAAGGGCTCTTGACCCACCCAAACCCTTGTGTTTGGGGACAGCGTCATGTCACATTTAATGTGGCATTCCATCTATATCTAATCATTAGACGTGGGGTGGTCGGGGATGCGCTTGAACAGGGTGTGCCTTGTCCTTTTCCCTCCTGGTTTGGGCCTTCTTCTTACCCTGACCCTTTTGATACCAGGCCTTTCTTTTGGTAATCGGGCTGGGCCGAGCTAACCAATGGACGATTGTATCCTTCCAATCATGATATTAAGGGCATATTTGGACACTTGGATATTTTTATATATTATCAAAAATTTTTATAATTGCCTTCTCAATTATCATTCAAATACAAAACACTTCTCAATTTCAAAATTTGAACTTTTTCATCTTACTTAATTATTATCCAAACATAAAATCCAATACAACTTTCTAACTTCTAAATAAAACACAAAAAATAATACAACTTTTTTTAATTTCAAAATAAAAATTATATTAAAAAATTAAATTTAAACATTTTTTTAACTCTGTAATACATTTATTTAATTTTTTTCTCTCATTTAACAAAATCCAATAAAATATTTATTGACAAACTATTCTAAACGAGTCCTAAATAGTTGTCCTGTCACGCCGCGCGGTTGACTCGGATTAGATCCGCGGCATGGTGTTTTACTTTTGTCTGTTTCACTATTTTTTGGCTGGGCCGGACCGAAGTGTATGCCGTATGAGCTTTTAAACATGGGCTGGGTCTTTAACGGAGCATCGTTCTGCTTTCTTTAGATCAGAAAGTTGAACAAGACCGCAATTTCTCGTTGTCGTAGACTCGTAGCTTTGGCTGGCATGTGTGAAGTTTTAACTCCCGAGATCCCCTATTCTCTCTCTCTCTCTCTCTCTCTCTCTCATGGCCACCCTCTCTACCTTCCCATCCCCGCCCTGGCCTAACCCTAACCCTAATCCAAACCCTAATTTTGTCACTCAAGAGGAACAGTCTATTCCCCTCGACTCTCAGAACGATTCGGCCATATCTTTCCGATCAATTGATTACCAATCTATTGGATCCCATGGCGACGAACCTGACGAACATGACCACGATCAGAACGCTAACCCTAACATCTACAAGGCGTTTCCGGAGCCATATGATCCGCCAACGCTTGAACCCCATGGCCATGGCCGTAACGAGCAGCCTAATCCTAACATCCCCAAGCCGCATGATCCACCGACCCTGCTCCACCTGTCGTTCAACCAGGACCAGGGGTGCTTCGCCGTGGGTACTGACTGCGGGTTCCGGATTTTCAACTGCGATCCGTTTCGCGAGATCTTCCGCCGGGACTTCGACGACGGGGGGATCTCCGGAGTAGAGATGCTCTTTCGGTGCAACATCCTGGCTCTCGTCGGCGGGGGACCCCACCCTCAGTACCCATCAAGCAAGGTCATGATTTGGGATGACCACCAGGGCCGCTGCATCGGCGAGCTCTCTTTTCGCTCCGACGTCCGCTCCGTACGGCTGCGCCGCGACAGGATCGTCGTCGTACTGGAGCAGAAGGTCTACGTGTACAACTTTACCGACTTGAAGTTGCTCCACCAAATTGAGACCATCTCGAACCCTAAGGGCCTCTGCTCGGTATCCCAACTGGCGGCGTCGCTGGTCCTGGTCTGCCCCGGGTTGCAGAAAGGACAAGTTCGGGTCGAGCACTATGCTTCGAAGAGAACCAAGTTTATCATGGCGCACGACTCGAGGATTGCCTGCTTCGCGCTCACGCCGGACGGGCAGTTGCTCGCTACGGCGAGCTCCAAGGGCACTCTGGTCCGGGTTTTCAATAGCATCGACGGAACACTTCTTCAAGAGGTATTTGATTGTTTATTACAAATCCGAAAGATTGAATCTATATTTTATTACTAATTGATGTGAAATTTGGAGTTTATGTGCAATTCATGACTTGATACTTATTCGGTGACTGGAAATTCCTATAGGCACTTCCTGTGAATGGAGTGATTGGCTTACTTCACTGTTTAGAATGAACGTATGTTATGCCGTGTAAAACGCCGTCGAGTTTAGGGTTACTTGCAAGGGGCACGGTTGAAGGCTAGTGACTAGGGACGAACCATAGACTTCGATTGAAGTTCCCCATAGGCAGTAATGGAACAATGGCCGATTACTTCACATGTTGAATCTCTTGTTGTGTTAAATTGTCGATTTGAAATAATGGGTATCGTCGATTTCATACCTTCTTTCATTTGAGACTTGCACTAAAGAATGTGATATACTGATTACTGAGATTCTGTTCGTGTCGGATCTTGCAAGTAAATTCAAATTTGTTGCCGATAATTTTTTACTTAAGATTCATAACGCTTCAAAATAAATGCAGCTGTAGAAGCAACATTATCCTCTACAGTGTATTAGGACAATTTTCCTTGATTATGATAGTTACAAACATCTGATGAGCGGCACTGATATGAGTGAGTGGCAAGGCAAGAGAGGATGTAGTTAGGTAAATGATATTTTTGAGAAGAGGATGCTTGTGTTGAAGTTGTATCAAGGGAATTAATTCATTTTTAAAAATCCAATCACAATAATTACTTACAGATATTTTTTTATCAAATAAAGCAAAATACTGATTAGTGGTGCCTTCGTTTTTTCCACTTCAGAATAATTGTGGTTGTGAATTTTCTAACTTAAGCTTACTGGGTATTTAAGCCTAAGTGACATTTCTTAGTATCAAATCATGTGATTTTCTAGATTCCTGGATTACTTGTAGCTTGGTAGTTTTGGACACCTCTTTGCTTAATTCGGTCCTTAGGTTATCTTAATCAACTGCCTTAACTACGTCCATTAAGGAATAATGTGGAATGCTACCGATCCAAAAAAAAACAAAGTAATAATGTGGTATGTTGGGTTGTCACCTTTGCCATCTTTATTTTTGTTCCTCCTTGAAGGCCGAGGAGGTTGTCTGGTAAAAGTCTAAATACATAATTTCCATTGCAATCTCTTTCATATTGGTTCTGATATGTTATTATGCAGTTCAAAACGTTTCAGATACATTGTGAAATTAACTGGACATTGCATGTAGGTTAGGAGGGGTGCAGATAGAGCAGAGATCTACAGCTTAGCATTCTCTTCAACAGCCCAGTGGTTGGCAGTCTCAAGTGACAAGGGAACCGTCCACATTTTTAACCTTAAGGTTAATCCTGGATCACCTGGGATTGAGAAGTCACGATATGCATCTGATTCTAATCTTGCTGTTACACAATCAAGCTCATCTCTCTCTTTCATTAAGGGTATACTACCTCTTTTTTTATTTCTTTAATTTTATATAACTTTTTTACCTATAAGACAAAAATATATATTTTGTTGTCTACAAGTGAAGTTTTGTTTCGGAATGTCCATGCTGATATTAAAAAAATAAATAAATTGTGCTGGGTGTTTGAGGAAACTAACATATTCAACAAAGGGGAGCTAAATAATGGATAATGTAATTCATGATGACTTGGTCAATCAAATAGAATGCAATGTAAAAGAACTGAGAATGCTCCTATTTTCATGATGCGTCCAGATATGCTCTTTTGTATACTGAGGGGATAGAATGAAGGTGCTTTGTTTTACAAGGGAATTTGTGATATACTAGAATTGTTGAGTATGTCACCTCTTTTCAATCTGTTGTGATATTTTTCTTCCAGATGCTTTATAATGATGACTACCAAATTCAATTGAGGTCAATGGGCGGGTCAAAAAGAAAAATTGAGGTCAATGGGTCTTATGCTAGGCATATCTGAAATAACTGAAGTTAGTCTCGTGGAACTTGAGACTTTTATTAATAGAGGCCGAAATTAACTTGATGTTATAAAGAGTTCTACACACTCTTTAGATGAGACTTCTATTTTTTCTTTCCCCATCCAATTGCTCTAAAGGCTAGATATGTTGTTACTTCTTTTTAAAGAGACAATGTATTTGTCCTATAATATTGTAATATCACACATTACTTATGTAAAAAAAATATTGTACTATCACATATTAAAGTTAACTACATTGGTACTGTTGGGGCCTTTTTTTAAAAGCTCATTTTACGTTGTTGCCTGTAATTATTGCTTGTTTGGAGAAATCGATACACTGGCAGGTGAACTGATTAGCTGACCTGCCACATGTGAAAGAGCTTAGGCAATGGCAAATGTATAATCTTCTTGTTTGCTACCAATGAAGTATGTTTGTCTCCTTTTTTAGGTTCTGGGTCTAAATAACCTTTGCACTTGCAGGAGTGTTGCCAAAGTATTTTAGCTCAGAGTGGTCGGTTGCACAGTTCCGCTTGCCTGAGGGTTCTCATTACATTGTTGCTTTTGGTCACCAAAAAAATACAGTGGTAATTCTTGGCATGGATGGAAGGTAAGACTAATGTATATAAAGCACGACTCCTTGTTCAATTTAGGAAAGCCATTTATAATGCTAGTGTGCACCAATAGAACTATTATTATTCCCCCCTCCCTCCCTAATTCGCCATGTATGATGTTACTGCTTATTTGCGCACGCGCACACACAGGGAAGCGGACTACCATATGGGGGGGGGGGGGTCTTGATTACTACACCATTTAATCGTGCAATTTTCATAGCCATTCATCCCTTATAATGTACTATAGTAAACAAGTTCATTGTTAGGCACTGTGGAGGTCTTCACATAATGCTACATCACAATAGTCAATGTATTTTAAGAAAATACTCCATCTTTTAATTGTATATATATATTTCTAATTAACAGAATACTCCATCTTATAAGCTGCTGCTCATTAGATAGCTGGAATTAGGTGTAAATTCATATTTCTTTGAAATTGTCTTGACGATTTTTGGCAAAGATGACTAAAATGAGCTGTTCAATAATCTCAACATCCAGTTTAATATGCTATTAACTTTTTATATGCAGCTTCTATCGCTGTCAATTTGACCCGGCCATGGGAGGAGAGATGACGCAGCTGGAATATCACAACTTTCTGAAGCCAGAAGAAGCTTTCTGATGCCACGTGTACATATTATCTCGTTGCTACATATTATATTCTTTTGTTAACTTTGGTTCTTTTCTTTCCTTGATATAGGATTAATATGGGTAATCACGTTGTAAATATATGAGTAGTATCAATTATGCTACTGGCCTTCCAAAAGAAACAAGTGAAAAATGACTGTAATTAACCTTCTGTATCTGTTCATCACAAAATGTAAGATGCAAGTGCTGGACGCGTATGCATCAGATTCTTCAATCTCAGTTGTCTGTGATGCTTGAGCATGAGATGTATTCAAGGTATTTCTTTCTTTGTCATGTGCAGGTTCTTCTTCATAACACCTGGCTCTAAAGTTGAGAAAGTGGGCAAGACCTATCGGTGTGGACTTCAGAGTTCAATCAACTCTGTCGCGCCATCTATGTGCATTCTCAATGGCTTATTCATAATACAAAAAAATATAAATTATTTAAAGAATTGTTCAGAAAATGAGTTCCATCCGATTGTGTAAAAGAACATGTAAAATATAAATTGTTACAGTAATCCAGTACTGTTCATCTTTCAAACAATTTTTTTATTATTTATATTTTATTTACTCCCTCATTTACTTTTACTTTTATATTTCATTTGTTTTTTTTGTTCATCATTTAAAAAAAACCTCTATTTTATTTATTTATTTTTTAAATATCTTGGAAATATTATTTATCTAATGTTTTCATATTTTAATTTTAATTTTAGTTTTTATTTGGCTTATATATTTTTATTTTGTGTATATGATTGAATTATATTACATTGTATATAATAATGTATTGCAAATAAAAAAACATATGGATATTACAAATTTATTGGTAGAAAGGAAATGCTTAAAAAGAATAAAAAAAAAATTTTCAGTGATATGAAGAAAAAATAGATAAGATGAGATATGATATGTTGTAAAAGTTAATATGTAAAATAAAAAAATTGAAGTTTGGTGATTTATTTTAAAGGATAAGATAAAAGAACTATTGTGAATGTCCTCAGATAGGAAATTAACTCTTGAGATTCCTGACACATCTATCTCTCATGACATTTAATTTTAAAATTTAAACAAAAATATGAACAAATCTAAATACTAATATTATCGATAGATTTAAATGAATTCACTAATTTCGGAAAGAGAAATTATATTTATAGTCATAAAGTGTATAAGTATTGTGAATTTTTTATATAAAAAAAATGAATAATTATGAGATTTATATAAAAAAAAATTATTTTTTAAATGGTTCTTAATGCCATATTTACAATAAAATAAAATAAAAAAGTTATAAAAAAGTTTTACATCACACATCCATCTATCTAACATTAAATTTTTCATTTTTATCATTCTATTTAAACACATATACATTAAGCTTTGAGATTAAAAAAAGGATGATAAATCACATATGAATTAGATGAAAGTGAATGGCGTAAACTTTCATGTATAATTTCTCAAATAAGAATGCAATGAATAACTTTAAAACAGATCGCTTCGAGACTCGTACAAAGTAATTGTAGGGAAGTTTTCTTTTCCTCCACAAAAAAATCCGTGTGACCCTGCGAACATTGCGAGTTGAGTCTCAGAACCAAATTAAAAGACGAACCAGGTCACTTGGGATTGTCTGCTGCCATATGTCAACAACTTGTACCGATCAGATAATCACTATTTATTTTTTTAATCAATCATGCATGTAAAAATAGGGGGAAAATACCAGAAATGTCGAAGCAATGTGGTTGAAAATGTGGTTGAAGTAATCTGCTTGCCACGTACCATGCAATAGAACATTATAGAGTCGAAGTGAGGCTCAGTCTAACTCCATAATATACGGACCCGGATCAAAACTCTCCTGATCATATAGCCCCCTGTTCCTTGGTATATATATATCTCCTCTCTTCTTATTTCTCGATCACAAAACACCATCCACAATCATGGCGGCCATCAAAGTACATGGAACCCCTTTCTCAACAGCTTCGGCTCGAGTTCTGGCTACCCTTTATGAGAAAGAGGTTGAATTTGAGTTTGTTCCGGTAGACATGAAAGCTGGGGAACATAAGAAGGAGTCCTTCCTGTCCATCAATGTAAGGAAAAGGAAGCTATTAATGTTACTCGATCAACGGTTTGAATGAATTGTAATCTCTTCTATAATTCTGCTGAATCTAATTTATTGTTGTGAATGCAGCCGTTTGGTCAAGTTCCAGGCTTTGAACATGGAGATCTAAAACTCTTTGGTAAAGTTCATGATGTGCAACCGGCAGATATTACCTAATACTTTTAGTGCATGAATGCAATTAGTGTGATTGTCACGATTGGACCCTTTTTTACTGCAGAATCAAGGGCAATTACAAAGTACGTTGCCAACGAGTATGCTGAGAAGGGAACCGACTTGGTATGCGGAGACTCAAAGAAGAAAGCAATCATAGGGTTGTGGATGGAGGTGGAGGCCCACCAATTTGACCCGGTAACTTCGAAGCTTACCTGGGAGCTGGCAGTCAAGCCAATGTATGGCATGGCTACAGATAAAGCAGTTGTGGAGGAGAACGAAGCTAAGCTGGCTAAGGTCCTTGATGTCTATGAGAGTCGACTGGCTAAGTCGAAGTACCTGGGATGTGAAAGCTTCACCTTGGTAGATCTGCACCACCTGCCCAATATACATTACTTGATGGGCACTGAGATTAAGAAGCTCTTTGATTCCCGCCCCCATGTCAGTGCGTGGATAGCCGATATCACAGCGAGGCCAGCTTGGTCGAAGGTCCTTGCCATGCAAAAGCAACAGTAAGGAGTAAACTGTTGTTATGGTGCTCTAGGGTGTCATTTGAACTCAATAAGTATGTGTTTCAGTCTCCCAGCTTGTTCAGTGTTTGGACTTCTGTATCGGGTCGTTCTCTCTATGAGTTGTTACTTGTATTTTCCATTCAGTTTTCAAATTGAAGGGCTCCAAGTTTATGCAGTATTCCGTTGTTTTTCAATGGTTATTCTTGCACGGCTAACTGCAAAGATTAAAAAGAAAAATTAACTTAAATATTTGATCCTCTTTTAAGTGAAATTCTTGTCTCATCATGCATATGATAATTACTAGTAGTCATCTATCATCACGTCGCTAGATGAAGTTGTTAGCAGTAATAATCAACTTGGCCAAAAATCTGTTAGCAGGAGGGCTGGAGGGGCGCCCACGTGGGCTGACCCCCTCCCTTCATGCTTATGGTAATGGCATACGTTACATGGCTGTTTTAATTGCAGCTTGCAATGTCTGCAAATTGATTGCAGTGTAATGGCTACCTTGAGGCTTGCCATGTGTAGATGGACTATAAATAGTTCCCCTCAGTTTGGTTTTGGGACCATCTGATATATACAAAAACCCCATCTCTTTTTGTCTCTCTTGAAAAAATATTTAGGCTGTAAATTTGTTAAGTATTACTCTAATTTTATATTACGTAGTACACTTCGCCATTAAAAAAAAACGTTTAGAATTTGTCAGCCTAGAGAAACTTTTGGAGCAATTTTATAAGCTGAGTTTGAAGTGTTTTTCTGCTGTATTTTCTTACATTCTGAATTTCGAAAAAAAAAAAAAAAGAAATTTGTTAATAGAATTGTCAATAGTTTAATTTCACCTTTATTTCTTGAACAATGTTGTTAATAAGTATCATATTTATCTCTTATTATGTTAAAAAATTCTATGTACAGTATTTTTGCTAAGTTATATTTATTATTTAAGTGGCATGACCCTATGAATAAAGGTACAAGTAAAATTTATTCCCAAACTTATGTATTTGAAGGAGGCCTAAATTGCCTATGATAACTTATTTTTATAATTAAGTCAGCCTTTGCCAAGGGATTCATCGTCCGAGTTCGTATGGGTACCCTAGCCTCGTTTGCACACCCATCTTTCCTCCCACCTTTATTACAGCATCCCCCTCTTTGCCCTCCACCCATTGGAACTTAATCCCTATGGAGCCTGGAGGGAGATTCATCTCCCGACGTCGACCGGTAAACCACACAGAAAATGCACTGAACTGGACCCCCTCCCAGCCCACCACAACTTCCAGACTCACTCTTAGTGGGGAAATTTAGTTCTCACACACCTTTAAACAAACATATGGTGAGAACACTCATCGTTTTTAGCCACGTCCGGAGGACTCGGACAATATTTGTCCGTTTCAAAGGTAAGATAAAGAAGATGGAGTACCATATTTTCGATGTGACTCGAATCAAAATCAAACCAATCGGCCTCCACACGGCTAAAAGTAGCCTCTACCTCCGGCGTCTCCGATGTTTCTCTGCGATGAGGATGGACTAACTCATGGGGAGTCAGCTATAATAATGTTATTATAATCACCCCCACAATTTATTTAATTATTTTAATATCCTACTAATTACTAATGTTTGCAAATAAACTCCTCCAAGATGTGACTATTGCTAATACGGTGCTTTAGTTAATTGTCATAACGCCCGATTACATCCAATCCCTGATTAATCGTGTGCTAATCTTCAGCGTGTAAATTTCTTTAACTAATATGATCGTGGATAAAAGATAAAATAGCCCCGACTGTCGATGTGAGATCCATGGCTACTATTGCCATTGGCCATGGCCCTCGTTATGGCATGAGCGAGAAAATGAGTGATTGTGCATGACAAATATTAAGACTGTTCATCCGGGCCGGATTTTTATCCGGCCCGGTCCGAAACCCGGATACCCGTTTTTCGGTTCCGGGTTTCGGCCCGGATCAAATCCGGGCCGAAATCCGGATTATAAAACCCGGACCTATACGGTCCGGATGCGGGTAACTTAAAGCGGTTCCGGATTTCCAATCCGGTACCCGCATTTATACGTAAAAACGAAGGTCTCTCTTCATCGAGAGTAGCAGTTCGTCTCTTTCTTAGGTTTAGCAGTTCGTCTCTTTCATCCGTCCCCCCTCTCTCTCTCCTCTTCGAGTTTCTCTTCACAGTTTCTTTCTTAGGTTTAGCTTTCATCCGTTCCCTCTCTCTCTCTCTTCTCTTCGAGTTTTTTACTTGTGGCTCCGTCGTCTTCTTCTCTCTCTCTTTCTCTCTCGTGCTGAAACCCTAGCACCTGTCACTCTTCCTTTGCCAATCGAAGATCTGTTCCTCATGGCCGTCGTCGACTTCTACAACCAAGGTTAGTTTTTCTCCATTTCACATACTCACTCTGTGTTGGTGCTATTATTTCGATTTGGGTCTGTTTTATGCCGTTATTTTGCTAGATCTGTTGTTTTTTCTGGTCTTGGCTTGCTTTTTGCAACTGAGTTTTTGTTCTCTCTGTTGATTTTGGGTTTATTGTGATGTGAATGTTTGAATGGAGTAATCTGGATTTGTGAGACCTAGAAGGGAAAAGAGTGAAAATATCCATAACCATAGAGTCTCCTAATAAGATTTGGATCTGGGTTTTTTAGATCTGGATCGTGGGCATTAGTTTTAGATGATGTTGAACCCAGTTTCTTATAACAGATTTGTTTGGTTTATCGTGTAGTTTTTCTCTTTACATATGATAGGAAGATATTTTTGGCAGAGAATATAATTTGATTTCTGAATATTTTTTAATGTTATTTTCTTCAGTTTTGTGGTTCAAACTCACAAATATAATTCTGGTTGTCATTAGATTGGATGGTTGTTAACATGTTTCCATCTTTTTCCTATGTTTCTTAGAGCTACTTTAATGGCAATGTGTTCTCGGTCCAAGTTACAATATTGTAAGCTTTTAAGTTTAAAGAAACTTTTTACAGAGATTAGCTCTTTTCCTTGGCTCCTTTGTCGATTCTCTTCTATTAATTGATATAACTTCTGCTTTGCTTTATACCTTATGCTTGATACTCATTGTTTTATGCTCTAATAAGCTCAAAAATTTTCTTGGTACACGTGAGGATGCATGGTGTACGAAAAAACATAAATGAAATGATTACATGATCTACCTATTGTCATTAGCTTGATCTTTTGAAATATAATTGGCGACTAATTAATTATACTAAACATGTTAATGTTTAAAGGACATAATTAAGATAGAAAGAAAAAGTGTATTAGAAAACTGCATCTTGTTTAGAAAGGCAGAAGCAATGAGGACAATATATATAAAGGGTTAGTATTCCATAGCATAGCATGTTCGTACATCAATTCTATAATAAGCTGAAGGTTAGTATCATGTTCAAAAGATTTCTCAACAAATACATTTTTTTCGGAAGTATGGTACTTCTAAATTACGAGAAAATGCATAATAGTACTGCTAGAGGAGTACTATCCCCTAGTATTTTATTATATCTATGAGGATCTGAAAAGCAGATTTTGCATTTGATGAAATTTACACTGAAATTACTTTGTGCTTAATTAATAGAAGTGAAACAACACATACGTTTCCAGCTAATCATGATCTATTTTGGTGATGCTTTTTCATAGGACTATACCATGGAGCAATTTTAGTATAGTTTATTCCCAAACACAAAAAGAAATCGCCGATACGATTGATCATTTGATCTTGAACAAGGACAATTATTAAGTAGCCGCAAAATACGGCTACGTGATACTCCCAACTTATTATGACATGCCATAACATTAAAACTGCTTGTATAAACATTAATTTATTATGACATTCATAGCATTTCAAGATATATTAAGAGTACCACTTGTTTACTTGGTATAAACATGTCCAGGTGTGGTGACGTGGAATTCCTTTTTAACCATGTTGTGAGAGATCAAATGTATTTTTTGGTGGTAGCATTTTTCTTCCCAAAAGCTTTGGATTGACATATTTGGTTTATTATTTGAGTGTCTTCCTTTAATTAGCTAGTGTTTCTGATGAAGTGTTGGGACATGTTAACTTGTCATTCTTTTTGTTATGAACTGTGAGGAACATAGCTTGGAAGTGTAATTTATCTTGCTGTTCCATAAAGAGAAGAATTGGAATTTATCTCAAGGTGAGTTTTGTTCTCATCAACAATTTTGGCGATACAATTTGGTGTGAGATTAAAAGACTACATAGCTTTTCTAAGTATTCAAAACTTTTATTTTTTGCAAGATTTCTTTCAGTCAGTCAGATCACTTGAAGTTGCTACTCGGTGTGAGATTAAATCATTGATGGAAGACTATGCTAATTATTTTGTAATTCATATCTTGTAATTTTGTATTTTGTATTGTAATGTATAAATAACAAATAATGTAATATATAGTGGATTGAATGCATTTTAATTTTTAATTTTTATATATTTTTATTATTCTTGACAATGTTAGTATTATGCTTTTTAACTTTGACTTAGAAAAGAATGTAATAAAATATAGGCTTTTAAAAAAATTATGATTTTCAACATTTTCTTTTAATAAAGAAAGGCTTTTAGGCTTTAACATAAATGGAATTAAGCTCTTCAACATGTATTTTTCTTGAATAGTTTTTAATATAATATAGGCATTTAAAAAAAAAATTAGGCTTTTAAACTGAAAAATGGACTTAAAAAAGAAGAAGAAGAAGAAAAAAGAAAACCCGGGTATGGTCCGGAACCCGGATTTCCGGGTTGTAAAAATCCGGGTTAATCCGGGTTTCAGCCCGAGTCATAACCCGGGTATATCCGGGCGGAACCCGGTCCGGATTTGAAATCCGGTTTCCGGGCCAGGCATACCCGGATACCCGGATACCCGGTCCGGTACCCGGTTGAACACCCCTAACAAATATATCGATATAATAGATATATGAAAATAATAGATATAATGTTACATACAGTTGTGGAGTCTACAAATGTCGTATAGTCATTTTGAAAAAGTGTGAAATTCATTATTAAAAAATTAATTTATTTTCATGTAAATCCTATATTTATTTATTTTTTTAAAACAACTGCACGACGCTTGCACACTCACGACTACAAATATCAAAGCGACTCTATTCTTTTTTATAGTGGATCCCACTCTTTAAAAAAAATAAATAAATATGAGATTCACATGAAAAGAAATTAATTTTTTAATAGTAAACTCTACTTTTTTTTAAAATGACTGTACAACACTTACATATTCAACGAAAATAACATTACTATTTTTTTTAATCATTTAATATTATGGACAAAAATTAAACAATGATATTACCATAAAAAAAAAAAAAATTATTCTAATCTTTTAAAGCAGAGTAAATAAAGTTGAAGCCATACACACTTGAAGTCATTCGGACACCAGATGCGGCGGCAAAACGTTTTCCGGGTAAAAACCCTCTATGAAACTATCCGTTCGCTCTCTCACGTTGCTCGATTTCACCGAATAAAACCATCCTTTGTTTACTTTTTGATTCCTTTTTTTTTCCCCAGGACAATCCAGACTCTGACCAGAGCATTTCCGGTGCTCCTCACTATTTCATGCTTACGCTTTACTGTATTTATATTTCTCTCTCCAATTTATCCTGCGTGATGTTTTATGGGTCGGCATTTTTATTATAATTTTGCAGAAGATGAAGATCTCGATGCTGATTTTCCTGAAAATTGTGTATATCGGCAGTCGGATATAAAGGTCGGTATGCTACTCTTTTTTTTTTTTTTTTGTAGTCTACGGTGTGCTACTTACTAAGGCTTTTAAGTTTTATCCACCTATCAATATATACATAAATACCTATATATATATATACACACATATGCACATATGCACATGCATATGCTTGTTTGGACGTCGTTTCAAATTTGAATGGAGAGTTTCGGTTTGAAAATTAACTGACTTCTGGGCATTTTATGATTGTTCAATGTAACAGCGTTTCGGCTCACCGATCAATTTTACACTGGATAAATGTTGTCCTTACACGCTCGATGTGAATTCCTTTTAATGCCCTATGATCAAATTGTAACTATAATTTTATACTTTGGTAGGAAGAATTGCAACTTCCATTACGGCTGGAGATACTGAAAGGTATAAATTTTTTTCTTTTACTTGTTTGAAAAAGCTCATTCATGAGTGTTGGCACATTTTCAATTCTTTTTCTGGCGTTTTGTTAATAATTGTCAAGTAGACCTTTGAAAAACCTTTCTCTAATGCAGGTGCCCATCGTGCCCTTGAATTGGATGGTGGAAGGAAAACTAGCCATTTATCTGACAAGGCACGAGTCATTAGAAATTTGTGTTATTGTTAATCTTTATACCCAATTGCTATATAAAAATAGTTGTATGGTGTTATTGGTTTAATCAGAAGGAAACAAATGTCTCTCAAGAAGATGATGTTGAAATGCCTCAGTTCCATAATGAGGAAAACATCTCTGATGATGAGGTACAATATAAGAGGATTTAGGTCTAGCTTTTTGCTTGTTGCTGTGTTGCTATTCACCTGTTGCACCTACTTATTTTATGTTTATACCACGGATATGTGGTCTCTCGTCTCTCTTTTTATTGTTGCAAGATAGTAATGTTCTTTTGTAATCTGTTTGGATAGGAAAACATCGTGCCTTTAAAAATTTCTGCTACCTCTGGCACTAAAAAGTGGCATGAAGATGATAACCACAGCTTTGGAAGTGGGAAGCAAGATGAGGCACATACATGGTCCAATATAAGCAAAGAAGCTGATGCACTAATATGGTTGAATAAGAATGCTCCAGGTTCATCATCCCATTATGCCTACCCTGTCGCAAACAAACCCCAAAAAGGTGACTTTTCTCTCTTTTATGATTGCTTGTCACTGATGTCTATCATATACTTGTCTATGTATTTAGTACTTATCTTCAGGTAGAATTTTCTGGTACATATCAAACTATGGGAGAGGTAAAAAGGTCATTCCCATGGAACATCTTTCTGTTAACCTTACATATGCCGGTTGTTAATCAAATCTATGTTTGTCTTTTATAAGGTGCTTTTCAACCTTCATTATCTTTTAAATTCATACTCCATACATGTGACTTAATTTTGGATAAATGATCATTCTGTGGATTCATCGCATGCCACTTTATTAAGAGTAGGAACCTGACTTAAAGGTGTTACTCATTAAAATAAAATAGTGATCAGAAATACAACAGAAAGGAAATGTGAAATATGCTCTTTGTTTAATTACTTTTCACAGGGAATAATGGGAATTAGGGTCATATATGCTCCAAAGTATAGACCTTGTTGAATGGATGAGTACATCAATGTTTGAAAATCAGTAATATCCTGATGCTAATCCATGTACATGTGTTAGACTTGTTGTAGATTGTGTACATGAGGCAACTGTGGATTTTTTTGTGGTGTGATCAACTTTCTATAAGACCTGATGTGTGATGCTGCTCTGCATGGAATTTGTGGATGATTTTAAATTATGTTTATGATGAGAACCTGGTTCTATATGGTCAACTTGAGGATCAACTGTTGCAGGCATGAGATGCAAGGCTAAACGAAAATTCTTATTCCGGTTCCAGTCACGTGAGGGAGGACTCTCTTGTCCCTCTATCTCTAATGATGAAAAATATGTGTCACTCAAGGATCATGAAGCATCCGAAAGATTGGAAACAATTGAGCCTAGATCTGAAGAACATTCAATTGCTGGGGTTCTTGAAGATTATCAAAGAGAGAACGAAATTCAGTCAGAGGTTGTGTGCGCTGAAGTAGGAGCTCTTGGGCATGGAGGCATTGAGCAATCAATGGCTGATCTTTTAGATGGCCTTCAGGATAGGGCTGTTGTGCTGAAAGGAGTTTCGGCAAAGGTCAGTTCTTTGAGCCAGAACTTTTGTTCTTTTTCTCATCTGGCTATTTATTCCCAGTTCAACTGGTATCTGCAGCAATCAAGCAAGGTTTTTTTTTTTTTTTAAATAAGTTAGCAGTATAGTAATACGAGAGGTAAAGAGGTACAGATTGTTACAAAGAGAAATCTCTCTTCGCTGGGAGATATAACTGTTGACAGCGAGGACTCCCCTGAATCCATGGATAGTGGATCATCTAGTGAGGACAAGGTACTTGTCGTCTCTACTCGCAGTCCTCCCCTTCACCCCCTTCCTTCCTTTCTTGTTAATACTATATACAATATGTATTATTGATTATATGCTAAAGCAGGCTAGAGATCAAAAACTAGAGGTTAATATCCCAGATATGAAAGGGCAAACTATGACAGACCGGTTTCAAGCAGCTTTAGGTGCTACTTTTTTAAATGAGGAAGGGGCCCTTGTTGCAGTTCCTAAACCATCAGGGTAAATAATAGGCAAAAATTTGGTATAACATATCTCACCATATATATTACATGGTGTAGATGGTTGTAGGAGTGAACTGAGTGTGTGCCAAATTCTTCAGAATTGGTTTGTTTGGGAAGTTGCAGCAGCTCATGCAGAGTGAAAAAGAAAGAGATATGATTTTCTTGAAGAAGTTGCAGACTGGATCTAGTACAAATGGTAGGGCTTGTGACTGTAATTTTTTTTTCCTGAAAAGCATGTTTACTCATGAAAACCATGAGTATTTTTGTTCTTCTGTATTTCCTGTTGCTTGACATTTGTTATTCGTCGATACCTCCTCAGATGAAGCAAACTGCATTGTTGTTAAGATCCTTGCAAGATGCTTGGATGCAAAGATGACGGTTTGCCAATGCTCTTTTGTCAAGAACATGGAGGTACTTTGTCTTTTTGCAAAACCTTGCTCATGCAACCCTTACTTGTGGCTACCACTTCAGTCCAAGAGGGTAGTAATTGAAAGAGTCTTTCCTTATTTTTTAATGACAATAATATTCCCAAATTATAAATTTTTATTTTGACGCAATGCTACAACCTTAGTTATTTACAGATCACTTTAAATCTGGATTTTTACGTTTTGGTGAATAGAACTATTCTTGATGACATGGAAGTGATACTTCATTTTTGTAAAATCAACATTCTCGACCATCCTTGCTAGGTTTACATTCTTTAAAGAGAAATGATACTTGCAGTCGTGAGTGTGCAAGCGCCGTGCAGTCGCTTTAAAAAAAGTGAATAAATATGAGACCCACATGAAAAGAAATTAATTTTTTAATAGTGGACCCCACTCTTTTTCAAAGCGACTGCACGGCGTTTGCGCACTCCACGACTGTATGTAGTATTCCTCTTCTTTAAAACAATGATATGAAGAAGGTTACTTAGTGCTGGCCATAGATGTGAATTAGAAATAAGATTCTTCTTTCAAATGCCTGTTAAATGATAGCTGATGGTGCATGCCTGTTTTGCAGAGCCCCATGCAGTCAGGGAGCCCTCAAACAATGGTAAATGGAGGAAGGAAAACAACAATTATTTTTCATCCTAGGGTTAGCGGTGACGTTGACCTTGAAGTTGGGAACTTGATTCGCATTCACCCCCCATGGTATGAATTGTAAAATTCAACATTTCCACTGCTCTATCCATCCAAGTTTTAATTAGAAGACAATGGATGCTCATATAATTGATTTAAAAGGAAGTCTCTTTCCAGCTGCACTATTATATTCTGTTGAAAAAGCTGCTATTGTACAGTTTAGTTCAAGGGGATTATTAACGTTTTCTTCTTCTGTTTTATTTAAAGTTATATGAATGAAGTTCAACAATAAACTTATTTTGTCAGGAGGGAGGTTCAAGTGGGAAATGATGAGAGTATTGTTCTCTCCACATATTTCTCCCAAGTTCTAATTTGACCGTGTAAAGTATGCCAGAAGTAGATGTATAATAAGGATAAAGTGCCATATTCAGTTGCATCTGGAGTCTGTGTGTTCAGCCACCAAACTCTGTTTCCGTTGGCATGGGCAAGAGACATGGTTGCACAAAGTATCCCATCTATGATCCTTTTTATTTTCTGCTCTTTTTTTCTCTTTTTCCCTTGGAACCAGTGCAAGTTGTTAACACTAACGACCATTCTTTGTGCAGAAGGAAGATGAGAGATTCTGTGCAAAAGGAAGAAATTTACATACATACATACACACACTCAGATGGTTTGAATCTGATCATTTGACAAGATGATGGACAGAAAGAAAGTAAAATTTTTAGCTTTCAATTTTATTCGGGGCTGGAACAGCACAGATGAGTAGATTTGATATGAAATATTTGAAATAGCTACTTTCACGAGGAAGTATCTATAAGCTGTGAACTTTGATGGATGCATTCCCACACAATTAGCTATATACTTGAGTCTGTTTCTTTTATTCTGTTGCAGCTAAATTATTTCACTAGAAGTCACTCTCTTTAGAAATATTTGAAGTAGCTACATTTTCTTGTGCTATAGAATGGGGGGCAGTAATTTAGCGATCAAATTAGAATGGAAAAATCTATTCATAATCCGGTTCTACCGATCACACGCCACACAAAAGGCCACCTGGCAAACCGGTTTACTTCTTCCTCCGGTCCAATTTGAAGTTCGAACTCACCATCTCTCACCTCTCCTCATTTCCCTCTCTCGTTCATCCCTCTCCTTCCTCCCGACACTCCCTCTCTCGCCTCTCCCTCCCTTAATCAACTTCTTCCTCTCTCAATTCTCTCCCTCCCTGAATTAATCAGACTACCACAACCTCCCTTCAGAAATCCCTCTCTCAAGACCTTGACTATCACTACCACAAAGGCAACTCGACGGAGCTGGACTCCCAAAGCCGCGATGACGGACTGAGCTCGACCCCCAGAAAAATCACATATCTAGACCTCGAGAGAAGCTTCCTGCCGCTGTTCTTCACAAAGGCGATTTGGGTAATTTTTTTAAATGCCCTGTAATTTTTTGAGTGATTGTAATCTCATTGTTATGGTGATTGTAATCTGGGCTATGGGATATGTAGGGATATGGATTGATAACGCCACTAGGTACTAAAAAATTCCATGTGTTGGCTTTGAAGCATGTCCGTTATTTTGCATGTAGAAGCTTTGGTTTTGAAGCTTTAGGCTTTGGAGCTTGATGGTGTTATAAATATATTTTGCATGTAGAAGAAACCATTTTCTTGTAGTTTGGCTCAGCACTTTAAGCTTTGGTTATTACTTTTAGTCTCCTTTAGGCTAGCATCCTGATGTTCCTAGTCATGATTTTCTTATTCTTTTCTTGTGCTACAGGTCTGGATCTCACAAATTCATTTTAGGCATCCAGGCCATTTTCCCTATGTATGCACACATTGCATTTCCTGTTTCTGTTTTCCTTGGACTTATTATAAGATTTCTCTGTTTTGTATTGTTCTAAATCAATACGGATTTGATTTATGCCTTGATGGGTAGTTCAAGAGATATAGTCATTTGATTTATGGCAACTAATTTGATTTATGCCTTTTCTCCTTTTCAAATTTATAGTAAAATAAATCTGCTGTTCCTTTTTATCAAATTAGTTTGAAATTGATTTCCCTTGCTATGGGAGATGAGAAGAATGAAATTGTTGCTTGGTCTCTACAACAAAGGCTTCGACCTTGGGAACATTCTCTATCAGGCTTGACTTGGACCCCCATGTAGAAAATTTTATGGATGGATAAACAATTATAGAACTTTTATTATGTGGGGGTTTTATGAGATTTTTTTATATATGAGAGAGCTATAATGACTCTTAGATCTTAAATTGCATATAAACACTATTAATTACGGTGGAAGGAGGTACAGGGAGGGGAAAGGTATACACTTATCAGCAAATTAGTGATGGTTATATTAATGGCTCTCATGAGCACTAGCCTTTTTCTCCAATAGTAAGAATCCCCCAACCATAGGGTCTTGTTCTTTGAACTTTGAGAGTAGAGTATTTTCTTTACCTTTGAAAGCATACGTAATGAAATTGAATATAAATATCATTACATATTTTTTTAATTATGTCATTAATGTTTATACTTTACATTAGTGCATAACAGTTATTTATTTTATCTATCTAATTATGCTGAACGGTTCATATGCTCATTTATTTAACTAGAGGGATGATGTAGAGCCTTTTTACCCTCTAGCGTTCTCTTGGCCACATGATGAGCTTGAAGTTTGTGATCAAGAATGTTTTGACTGGTCCCAATGTCACCTCATTTTGTGTTTTGTGAATCATGCCGAGGCTTCATGGTAACTTGCAGACATATACATTCAAAAAAATCTCACTTCACATCTACCTATCTGGCCAGTACATCTGACTGATGAAATATCACAAAAATTCCATTGTCCAATGTTTTTTAACTTTTTTGTTGTTATTGTTATTTTTTAAAAAAAAATTATGGTTTTTTGTTATATGCAACTCGGAAAAACAAAACTAATTCTGCTCTAAATGATGAATAGTGACCTCAAAACAGCAATCTGAAAAAAAAATAATAATAATTAAAAAAAAAAAAAAAAAACTGAACAGTCTCACACTTGGGAATCAAATGAATGTTCCACACCTGGCTTACCTGGTTGGACAGGTTAAGACAATATTTCGACAAAAGGACTGCCACCAAAAGTCTTCATGCATCCTAGCAAAGTGTATTTTATAATGGGGTGGCTCGACTTTGCCCTCAATTTTGTAGGATAGCATTATCTTGATCTGTAATGACTCCTTAGTTTTGCTTATCCGTGTACTTGTGCTAGCCCATTTGCACACTATAGTTACACAGCAATTCATCTCTGCACGTAACAACTTTCTGTATGCCTTGACTAAATACTATAATTTGAATGTTTGTGTTTCTGTCAATTAAACAATCATGGTGCTTAAATTGACTAAGTAGCAACTTATTTCCCCTTGAAGACAATTTTATATGCCCATTGATGTAAATTGAAGCAGGAAAAACAAGGGAAGATGTTACTTCATAAACGTTTGGTTTGGTGATTTTGAACTCTGGTGTCATCTATGAACATGCCACTGCGTGATGGACCATACTCCACTTCCATATAAGCAAAAAAAGGGTTTAGCTAACACCAACTTAACTCCATCTGATGTTGAGGTGGGTTGCAATTATAAGAGGGTTTGAGGAGATAATATTAGAAGCTTTAAATGACTCCAAATTGAGGCAATGACATAAACATGTGTGCATCTGTAATGTGGCACAAGATAAAAATTTTCAAGTTTGGAATTTGTAGTACCGAAGGCAATGACATAGGCTGTTTTTATTGTGTTTGCCTTCGGTACTACAAATTCCAATAATGGTAGACCATTAAATATGAAATACTTAGGATACTTCAGACATAAATCAAGTGAAATAATAGCAAGATGCATGCATATGTGAGCTGCAGTTGGGCGAGCTTGTCTCCAGAGAATGAGTTGTAGAGTCAACTGAGGTACTCGATTAATAGGGCTTGGATGAACTCATTTGGGGTACTCTATTAATTGGTTCAAATTTGGGTTCACCAGATTAAACATTTAGTGGGATTTATTGGATGCTTTTGTTGGATTTGTGCTTGCCAGTCCAGATCAGACTAAGAAGGCTGCTGTATTGCTGAATGTTCTTTTTACCTACTTATTTGTGTAATTTTAAGGAGGAAATTAATTGTAGACATGTTAGTTAAATATCAAGAATATCTATCCATTTGTTAGTGAAATATGAGATTTCCTTTTTCTTTATTCTTCTATGTATATATATGACTTTGTATCCTATAAAAATTGAATGTGCAACTATGAATCTTTCTACCTATGCTTAAACTACGTGGTAAATAGATTTTGGATTCTTGAATTCCTATCTATTTTGTAATGTGCACCCAAGGTATCCATTTACCAATGACACAGTAGCCTATGTTTATCTATTTACCAATGACAATGTTTATCTATTTTTCAGCAAATGACAAGTTCAAGTACCAATACCGATTCAAGTGCGTAGACTTTAAGAGAGAAAGACAAAGCAAGTTTGGACAGGCCATTTTGCTACTGTGGCATTCCATCGAAACTTCGAATATCTGGGAAGAATAATAGTTTTGACAGAAGATTTTACAATTGCCCAAACTTTAAGATCAATAAATAATGTGAATATTTTGAATGGATTGATAATGAAAGTCAACGAAATCCATGCTGAAAGATGACATTGGAGTTAGCTCAACAAAGGAATGAGAGGTTATTTCATGAACATGTAACGATCAAAACTGCCAAATATAAAGCAATGGAGAAGAAGTATAATAGTACTTTAAAAGTGTTGTTGTTGACATCGTGGTTTTTGTTTATTGCGATTTTTGCTGTAATCGCTATGTATCCTAAAAACATTTTTGTATGTCGGGCAGTGCTTCAACTCATGTAAGCTGTTTTAGTTTTGGACAGCTGATTGTAATGAACATGTGATGCAATTAATCGTGTTTAGTAAATGTAATGAACATGTGATGTAATGAGTTGGCTTTTGTCAATGTTTTAGAATGTTATAGACATGTTTTGACATAGGAGCCTTTTCACACACACTCTCTCTCTCTTGCTAGTGCAAAATGCTCAAGATGTTGAGTTTCTTGTCTAAGCATGTTGAGTTTCTTGGTTAATGTTTTACTTCGCTTTTTGGCGTCAACAAATTAATTAAGATTGCAGGCAAGAATATATACATGCACGCAAGAATATACAACAAATTAATTAAGAAGAATCTTGTAAATGCTGCAAGGAGGGACTGTATATACATGCAGCAACCTGTACATCTACCAGCCTTATTTTGTTTTGTTTTTTTTTTAAACAAAATAACTAGTTATTTTATATACCAAAATGTGGTATATACGAGAAAGTCAGAAAACAATAATGAGCAACAAAACAAAACAAAACTCAACCTAAATGAGCAAAACTCACATACAACTAACGTGGTGCATTTATAATTATGAAATGCATAAAAATTCCACCAACAATTGTCACATACAACCACAATTCAAGTAGAATGTGCACAAAATACTTCAAGATTTCTATGATTTATATAATAATGATTTTTATACAAATACTTCATTTGATTATCTGTACATTCTTTACAACCACAACCTCCAACAAAAAGGCTCTAGATTTTCACAAAATCTTTCAAATAACCCATAAAAAATATAATAATGATTGGCATACATGTTGAACACCCACAAAAAATACTTCCCGAAACCTGTAAACAATGTTTCCTGAATTCTCATCATTGCCCAATGGTGTTTGTTGTGTGACAGTACTATATTGGGTTCCAACAACAACATCTTCAAAGTTAGCACCAACTTGGGGGGCAGGGACCTCACCAACTCCAACTTGTTTGTCATCAATTATTTTCTTGCAAGTCTAATTTTCAAAATGCTAGAAAATACACATCTATTAGAAAGGAAAAGAAACACTAGTCCAACATATATACAATTAATAGAAAAAAAAAACCGAGTACTTGTTTCTTCTTTCTCTTCGTTGCAGCCTTCTCCACAGGTGGAACCTTTCTCTTCGTTAGAGGTCTCCCTTTCCCTCGAACAACGTTAAGACTTAATATTTTCTTACCCTTATCCACGACGTCGCTCTCATTGACCTTGGTTGAACCGGACTCAAGTGGTAATCCTTTAAAATTATGCTCAAACTCATTCAAAACCCGCATGAATGCATTAACATGGTCATCACTTGGGGATACACGCGTTGCTAATTTCATACATCTTTTAACCGCAAATCATTATAGTTACTTTTGACAAGTGTGTATCTTCTCTCTAAGTCTTTCCTCCACCGATCCAAGATGTACCTCTCTGGCATTACATGAATCTTCTTCATTTGACAAACTTTAAATACATGCCTACAAATAATGCCCCTCATCTCAAACAGTGCACACATGCATTTGATATCACATTCCTTCTCGTCATAGTAAACTACGTAATGGACGGTTTTGACATGGTCACCTGTGGAAATTTCATCCAACACATCAAAGGTGGAAATACAACCATGTTTGCTAACAGCTATGCAATTACAACAAATCATCCCCACACCTCCCCTTGGATTTCTTTAAACTTTGCATTTGTATACACCGCTTGGAACTGCTTCTCAAAGTGAAATGGAGTCACACATAGGATGGTTTGGTTGCACGAATTGAAATCAGCTGGCGTTTCTACTTCTACCTTCTTCCTCAGAGCATTGTCAAATTGATTGACAAATTCCTTTAACGTTGTACCAGAATGCACATATCCGTCGAAAAAGGCATTCATGCTTTCAGATCGCTATGTAGTGCTCATGCCAGCCCAAACTACACCCTTCAAGTAAGTTGGAACCCAAAATGATCTCTTGGTATACAACCCTTCCAGCCACGCGTTATCACCAAGGTCATATTTTCGAATAAGTTCCCCTCATTTGGCATCAAATTCTTCACAAGTATACAAATCATATAGGGCACTCTAAATGTCAGTATTCAACCTTGCGTTGAATTGGGAGTGGGATCCCAACTTCTCAGGCAGTTTCCGCATGATATGTCATAGACAATATCTATGACGAGTTTTTGGGAATACCATCACAATGGCACTCTTCATTGCCCGTTCTTGGTTTGTTATAATTGCTTTTGGAGCCTGACCATTCATGTAGTCCAACCATGCTCGGAACAACCACACAAAAGTACTTATATCCTCACTTAAAATCAATCCAACCCCTAACAGTATGGACTGCCCATGATGGTTTACCCTAACAAAAGGAGCAAAAGACATACCGTATCTATTTGTTAGATATGTCGTATTGAAGGTGATCACATCTTTGAAATACTCGTACGCGGCTCGACTATGTGCATCAACCCAGAACACATTTCTGAGTCGCAACTCATCATCCACATCAATCATAGAAAGAAATCCATCATTCATCTTTCTCATCCTCTTAAAGTAATCACTAAGTGGTTCACCACCTCCTTTATCCAGCCTCAAGTGTCTAGCTTTGTCAATATAATTTCGATAATCTTTCTCTTGAAATTCAAGATTCTCGAACCCACCCGCATCAACAACAAGTGCTCCAAAATTTTTGTTCATTCGAATACCTGCCCTGTCATTTAGATCGAGCATTCTTTTCTGTATTCATTTACTGTATTCATCTAAACACTTGTGACTTTTAAAAAATCTAGACTTCTGTGGGCTGACAGTACCATGATTATGAGTATTCTCAGCAGTGGTCAAAACCCATACACCCGTTTTGTCCAAGTGAGTGTTTAATTTCACCTTACAGTCTATTTTAATTGTTGGTCGCGACTTCGAGATATTACTGTGACTCAGATGGTACTTGCCCCATGTGCACACCCAATTGTCACATACTTCGATTTTCCAGATGCATCTCTTTTAGTCATTTGTGTGATGACACTAAAACCTTATTGCTTGGCATTTCGCTTATAATATGCAAGAAGCTCTTTATCAGTGGCGAACTCCATACCAAGTTTTGGTTCCTCAACTCATTCATCATCATCAGATACTTCATTAGTTTCCTCGGCCTCTGCCACTTTATTTACGTCCGACAAAGTTTCTGAAAATAAAAATGTATATTTCATATTATAATTTATATTATAACACTGTATGTTTACTAATTGGGTTAAGAGTCTAATATCGTTTGTTAGATGACATCTTTTATCAGTCGTGTGTGATGTACCTCCAAAATTTTTTTCACTTTCAGCACCCATTGGCAATGGCACAGTTGATGATTTACTTGCTAGTTGGGGAGTCTTTTCAGATCTTGTTGACTCCTCCGGATTACTTGATGGTGGCATCGATGGATGCTGTAATTAGGCACGGTGTTCAAGTAAATTCAATACATATATATAAATAAAAATAAAATAAAAAAACCTAAAAACAATTAAAAGTAGTGTATTTGATAGGTATTTTGAACTCGTGTAGACTCTTCCGGATTACTCGACGGAGGGTAGGGCATCATTGGTCCAAAAGATGGCATCGATGGAAGCTGTAGTTAGGCACGATGTTAGAACATTCGAAATGCAAAAGAACTTAAAAAAAAAAAAAACTTTAAAACGTTTAAAAATAAGCTACCTGGCTATTCCAAGTGCATGTATATGGATTTGGATATGCATTTTGAGGCAACATAAATGGTAGGTAGTATGAGTTTCCTAGACCATAATAGTCCTATAATACACAAATAAAAAATATGTTTAACTATGTATAAAAAAAATCCATTTAACTAAATGACAATATTGGACACAAGAACATTTTCAAATGATCAATATATTACATACCTAAGTCGGTAAAATCAATGTAGAAGGCGTAGATGGTGTAGGTGTTGTTTCATCTTCCTCTTTGTCCATCCCGCTATCTCAATAGATTCTACTTTAGTGAATCAATAGACAATCACCATGTAAATTTTCCATTAAAAAAAAAAAAAAGTATAAAGGAATCATAGTTTTGAATCTCATTTTTTTGTTGTTCATAAATGTAGCTAGAGCAACAACAAAAAAATGATTACTCGTACATTTAAGTTACAAACAGCATACATTTGAAAACTAATGCTCAAAAAATAATTGACTTTTAATGCAATTTTCTTATACTTACTTCATCAACTCTGTTACACAACGCATAAAAAAAAAAAAAAAACAGCTCGCAATGGCACTCATATGTACAACCCAATTGGCTTTTAATGTCATTCCCACTCTTCCACAAGGCATATAAAAAAAATTAATCTACACTAACACCCACCCCAAGTTCCAAGTTCACAAACAGATTGAGAAATGAAACCCAACAAATATACTAAGATTTTCGGGCAATAGTAGAACAAAAAAAAAAAAAAAAACGGAAAGACAAATCCAAGCTTTATCTATTGTGATTTTTGGTGCTCTGTTTCCTTTACAAGAGTTTAGCTAAACCATAAAATGAGAGCCCCACGTAGAATGGAAAAAGCAACAAATCTGGAAGTGAGCTGAATGTTTGTGTGAGTTGAAAGAAAAACATTAAAAACGAGATTGTAACACATAAGAAAAACAGAAATGGCTCAAAGATTATAAAACAGAAAAAAAAAAAGAAGAAAAAAAGCAAAAACCTATGACGTTAAATGTGGAGCTGCAGACTCGTCGATGTAAGCTGACGTTGGCAGTGGGTCCGTCGTCCTGGGTTCTCCTCAGCAGTCCCAGACAATGTCGAAAGTGAAATGGCCGTTGTCGGAGGAAGAAGAGGCTGCTGGCGCTTCTGGCTAGAGGGAGAACAGAGGAAGAACGTGGGCGTGCGAGGGGTGGGGAGGGGAAAGAAATTCGAAACGGTATTGGATATATTTTAGGTTTAACTAAACGCAATGTTTAACATAAAAAAAAATGCCAGATCACTTTTTGTGTGCTGTATGAGAGAAACATATAGGTGTATAGAAGAACTCAATTAGAATTGGTGTTTCGGGTTATTTGGATGAGTTGATGTTTCACAGTCAAGCAAGCCAAAATGTGCAGGAAAATAATGTAGAAAGCAGAAAAATCGGCTTTGAGTTCCATAGGCTATCCTTTATGGAGTTTGGACATTCTAATTCCATCTCATCTTAATATTTAAATATTACAAATACAAATATTTATAAATTTTTACTTTTTTATCTAATCATTATTTAATCATTACAATTTTTTTAAACTAGTAATTTTTCAACCAAAACAAAAAAAAAAAAAAAAAAAAATTCAACTTTTTCAAAATTTAAAATAAAAATTATATTAAAAAATTATATTCTAACAATATTTAAACTTTATAATATTTCTATTCAACTTTTTCTTTCTCATTTTTCAAAATCCCATAAAGCATTTTAACTCAAATAATTTCTAACTTATCTCATCTCAACTTAAATATCTTATTACTATTTACAAAACATCTCAACTCAACTCATCTCATCTCATCTCAATTCTCAACTTACTATCCAAATCAGGTCTAAATTACAGTCTCATCCTTGTAACTACTATAAATTTACTAGTTTCATTCAACTTTATGATTTGAATAATTTTATTTAGCATCCCACACACTACACTTCTTTTATTATTATTATTTTTTTCCTATAACAAGTATGTGGTAAATGGATTATAAGTAGAACAACTCAATTAGTTTAGTAGGAATAAAATTAAAAATAAAATAAAATATATATGATATATGATGTGAGATGATGAGTAGCATAACTCTTCTGATCTAAAGAAAGGGATTGGCTTCGGCTTTCTCAACGATGTTATACTAAAGACCCAGCCTATGTTTAAAGGCCCATATGGCATGGTACTTTGCATCCGGCCCAAAAAGTAGTGATAAAGAAAAAATGCTTGGTCGGGATCGAATCCGGGTCACTAGTGTGATAGGCAAAAATACTAACAACTAGGAGTGTAACTGGTCTGATTTTAAATAAATTTTGAAACCGAACCAGTATACACCGGTTTTAAAAATTTAAGAACCGATACAAACTAATTCATCACCAAAATTAAAATTTTCAGTTTTTCTAATTTAGGGTCGGTCCGGTCTGGTTTTCTGGTTTAACATTTACACGTGTGACACTATATATGTTTAATATTATAAATTTTTTAATACTAAGGTTGCGTTTGGATGTTGAAATGAGTTGAGTTGAGTTGAGTTGAGATAATAAAATATTGTTAGAATATTATTTATTATTATTATTATTATTTTAGGATTTGAAAAAGTTGAATTGTTTATTATATTTTGTGTTGGGATTTGAAAAAGTTGTAATGATGAGTTGAGAGAAGTTGTGATTCCAAACGAAGCCTAAACCTAATTGTGAGAATTTAGTATTTATTATTAACAATTACTAATTATTTAATGTTCAATTATAGTAGTATAATATAAGTAGTGTCTAATTTATTAGTGAGATTAATAAATTTGAATAATAAGATTAGAATTTTATATTATATTAATTAGAAATGTAGCATATAATATATATAATAATAATATAAAAACTATATATAATATAAAAAATTAAAAATATATATGTATCAGTCCGGTTCGATTTAAACCGGTTTTCAAAATATAAAAATTGATACCACACTAGCTTAGGACCGATTTTTTTTTTTAAGAACTGGTACTGTACCGGACAGATTACATACCAGACCGAACCCACAGGTCCAATTTTTTCTTACACCCATACTAACAATTATACAATAACGATTTAAGTTGCGTTTGAGTACTGAGGTGATCTCAAATATTATGTGAATAGTAGTAAAAAATAATGATAAAATATTAAATAATAGTGAATAATAGTAAAAATTAGTTGAAAATTAATGATAAAATAATAAATAGTAGTGGGGTGTTCTGTACACTCCACTATTCAACTATACTATAACAACTTAGGTTGCGTTTAGGCTTTGTTTGATTACACAAATAAGATGAGATGAAAAACTTGTGAATAATAGTGAAATTTGGGAATACTAACGACAATAATGCAACTATTTAATCTGTATATTGTAAAACTTAAGTAAATTTTAATTTTCTACGATCAGTATTGGAAACATATATAATAAACAAAATACAAATATTATAACTATTGGTCCGAATTCTTGATAGTTACATCTAACGAGTGAATCATCCCAAATTACAAGACAGGACCTCAACTGCGATTAAAAAAAAAAAATTGTATTATTCTTCAGACATTCCCACTTGCAATGAAAAACTCTACCGGCAAGATAGAAATATGTTGTTTTCATAACTTTTGGGAATGTCGTAATAATATTGCCGTATCCTAAACCAAGGGACAAAAAAGAAGGTAACAGATTATTTATGTACCCAAAATCTCTTTTATGTACTAATTAAGTATCATGAGGCAGCTTCTTCTGGATTCAGAAAGTTGTGATATTCCAGCTCTGTCATCTCTCCTCCATTCTCTGAGTCAAATTGACATCGATAGAAGCTGCATGCATATACATATAATTACACATCACAAATTCAAGTTTCAAGAAATTTCCACCGAGTGTAAACCAGTACATGATAATGTCTCTGGGAATGAAAAGAAACATGATTCCAAAGCTAAAATTCTAGCTAGCTATCTTCCAAAAGACTAATCAAAGAAGATGTTTTAGAGTAATATCAATCAACCTAGCTAATTCCAGATATATTATATTTTGCAGCTTATAAGGAATCAAACAGTTTAATGCAAAGGCGACATGTATTGCTTTAAGCTAAAACGTTGCAAATCATAGAGTTAAGGTCTTGTTTGGATTCAAAAAGCATCTCAACTCATTTGATTTCATCCAATTATTACAACTTTTCCAAATTCTCAAATAAAATATAATAAAAAATTCAACTTTTTCAATTATCAAAATAAATATAATATTAAAAAATAATATTCTAACAATATTTTATTCAACTTTCATATTATCTCATCTCAAGTTACTATCCAAACATCCCCTAGGTGATATACCAATTACTAAGCGACCACACACAATCCAGTTAAGAGAAAATGATTACTCGTTTTGAAGGCCACCTTAAATGGTAGTCTGTGTCCTATAATATAAATAGCTTTTCCAAATTGAATGCCAACTCAGTGTTTTATTTATATTACCCTTACCTTCCATCCATGCCTACAACTACAATTGTATTCTTTTGGTGACCAAAACCAGCGATGCATTGAGTACGCTCAGGCAAATGAAACTGGGCAAACGACCGCTGTGAGGCAAAATACTTAGGCAACAGTCCTGCACGTGCAAAGCTTAATTTAGAAGCAGAGCCCCAAAAAATACAAAAGACAAACATACTTCGTTGTCAGTAGCAAAAGAAAAATATTCACACATACGGCCCTCATCTAAACCCTCTTTCAAAGGTTTCAGGTCAGCTATCTATCCGTTTCAGCATTTCTTCACAAGAAGCAATAATTAGAGGAAAAAAAATACAGCAAAAACTTGTTTTAACAGACGTCTGGCCTTAAGAACAATTGGAATGGAAGATAGAACAAGATAATAAACGCCATGGGTCCTTTCCAACTGACTTGAGTCATTTCAGATACACCAAGTAAAATCTCATTGATCACCTCAATTAAGTTATAGTACTTCGGTGGTCATTATCATCAACCATCAAAACAGAAGTTTTCTCAGTACTTTTACATGGCATTTAAAACTATCTATTTTTTCTTCATGCCCATGTTGTCATTCACGAAGTACAATCTATATAGACCTTTTTAAGGGCTTCACTTCGTTGAAAAACAACACTAAAGTATTTATTTATACATATCAAAGCGGACATTCATTCCCGGACACAACCTAGCTTGTAATAATGAAAGATTAGTGTTAAATATACCAACAGCACAAGTATATCAAGGAGGGAAGAAAGTTTTTGCCTTTAATGAAAGAGAGAGGCGAGCTTAATTTTGTAACAGCAACATCCGCATCAGATGCATTTTGCGGTTCGTCATTTCCTTGCAATCCCGGATTGACCTTAAGATTGAAAACATGCACAGTTCCCTTGTCACTTGTAACTGCTAACCACTGGGCAGTTGAAGAAAATGCCAAACTGTAGATATCTGCTGGATCTGTGCCCCTCCTTACCTACATTCAATATCCAATTAATTTCCTAAGCTAAGCACTTTGAACACATAAATACAGCATCAATACGAAAAATTGCAATAGATAAATTTAAACTGTTAAGGGAGGTAAGCAAACCTCCACAAGCAAAATGTCAGAATCCATATGTCACGGTGTTTACTGTAAGTGCCAAGTATTCATCATCCCAAAGCAAAGAATACACAAATTTAATCTTTCAAATTAGTTCAAATGAACCTAACAAAGATGAGTAATGCATGATTTGTAGCTAGTATTACTCAATAAACGCAAAGACGATTTTCGAAATGGAAAGCAACATGGAACATTATTAACTTCAAATGCGAACTTCAAAGTATTTAAGCGCTCTCCTCTGTAACCTTCAATAGTGCCCCTAACAGCTAAACCTAAACTCATACGAACGCATATCGTATTCCATATCAAATACTTCCAGTTTTAAGAATTGTAATAAGCGGATAATTACTCTGATCACAGAAAGTGTCTATCGAAGGAATCTCCTTTCACAGAGCATGTATAAAGTCATGAATCTCACAATTATCCCCACCAAACTCTAACTCATAAGCACATACCTCTTGAAGTAGTGTTGCATCGAGGGTACTGAAAATCCGGACCAGAGTCCCCTTACAGCTTGCCGTCGCGAGAAACAGCCCATCCTGGCTGAGCTCCAAGCACGCTATTTTGGAGTCGTGCGCCATGATGAACTTAGTCCTCTTGGCCGCGTAGTGCTCGACTCTAACCTGGCCCTTGCGCAACCCGATGCAGGCAAGGACTAACGACCCGTCCAACTGTGAGACCGCGCAGAGGCCCTCGGGGTTTGCGATGGTCTCCAATTGGTGGACCAAGCTTAAGTGCGTGAGATTATACACGTAGATCTTATGCTCCAAAACGACGACGATACGGTCGTAGCGGAGGTGGATGGAGCGGACTTCGGTGCGGAAAGAGATCTCAGAGGCCCAGTAGGACTGTCGCTCGTCCCAGAAAATGACCTTGTCGAGAGGGAACTTGGAGTGGGGTCCACCGCCTACAAGGGCCAGGATGCTTCTTCGGAAGTCCATCTGGACGGCGGCGAAGCCGCCGCCGTTGAATTCACGGCTGAAGAGCTCGCAGAAAGGGTCGCAGCTGAAGACTCTGAACCCGCGGCTCGTACCAGCCGCGAAGAACCTATGGTCCATGAAGAACGACAGGTGAACCAGCGTCTGCGGATCGGACGACCGCGAAATAGAAAACGGCTTCTGGATTTCAGGGTTAGGGTTAGAGTCGGGGCTGCGGGGTTCCAATGGCTCGCGATGCATGGAGGAATTGGAGTCGGAGAAGCGGGGAGAAGAATTAACGATGTCAAGGGGCCAGGGAGAGGGAGAGGAGGCAGAGCTGGTAGGCATGGTAGAGGAGAAGAATGATGATAACTCTGGAGGGAAGTGAGTATATATGGAGGGTAAAGAAGAACGGAGATGATGTTCATCGAAAGTGTTTTGGAAACGAACAAAAACTCTGGGAAATCTACTCCGGATCGGACTCTTAACTGCATACGTTCCCGAAGCAAATTTTGTCTCGGCGGGAATGCAACAGCAATTTGACTTTCTTTTTCTTTAATCTATTTTTTAAATATATCCTCTTAATATTTTTATATAATATTTTAAGGAATATTCTCTCCTTATTTTTATTTTTTGTAATTCTTGAAAAAAAAATTAAAGGTATTTGTATTGGGAGTTGCAAAAAGTTGGTAAATAAAATTAATAGTTGTTTTAGATGCAATTTAGACAGTGAGTTAAGATAAGATGAGTTTAGATAAAATTTGAAAGTTAAATAAAATATTATTTTTTAATATTATTATTATTTTTCAGATTTGAAAAAGTTAAATTATTTATTATATTTTGTGTTAAAATTTGAGAAAGTCAATAATGAGATGAGATAAAATGAAATATTTTTACTATCCAAACAAATACTTAATAAAAATCTTGAGATTTAGGGTTTTGTACAAATTATTTAAATTTTTGCATTTTTTTCTTTATGAAAACTTGGCAACGTTCGGATAAAATTTTGGTGAGAGATAAAGAAAATCCTTTTTATGTATAAAAGATATTTAGATTGGAAGTAAAAGAAAAAAAAAACTAAAAAATATCTATAAAATATGTCAAATCGTGTTAAAAAGTCGTGTTCGTGTCGTGTCAATGTATGTATATTATATGGATTAACCTGAATATGACCCGTTAAACTTATCGTGTCAAAATCTCAAATCAAAACATAACATATTAATATAATGGGTTGAAACGACACGACTCGTTTTGACCCGTTAGTGAATACTACGAAATAGGTTAACACAATCAGACCCAATCCGTTTCAACCCGTTTATGTAAATGGGTTAAATAGACCCAAAATTAATCGGTTTGACCTGATTAAGTTTAGCATAATATTATATAAATGTTAAAATCACAATATCTATAAAAAAAATATAAAACTAACTACAAGTTCAAAATTATAATTTTAAGTTCAAACAATAAAAATATCAAAATTAAAATCCTAACAATTTTACTTTTACATATAATTGTAACATTAACTTTCTTAAGAGGTTAAAACGGGTTGACCCGCTATCAACCCATTAAGTAATCGTGTCTTAATGGGTCAACCTATCTTGACCCGAACCTGTTAAGACTAAACCCAAACCCCGCTATTATTGTATCGTGTTTGTGTTGGGTTAACGGATTGTGTCACATATTGCCACCCCTAAGATTCTATATTATATTTTGAAAAACCAATATTCTTTTGAATTAAACCCAAAATGAGCTTTGGATAAAGTATTTGGATGTTTAACCAAAGAGAATAACTTCCGGCAGGAGGCACCTATAATGTAACCAATAGAGAGGTAACATGTAAGCAACACATTATTCAAATTACACTTTGCGATATAGGGGATCTGCGTCATCCCTCCCTCTCTCGAGCCTCCCCTCCCCCTCTCTTTGCTCTCTCACTCTCTTTGTTCAGAAAACCAAACCCTCCCTCTATCAAGCCTCCCCTCCCCCTCTCTCTGCTCTCTCACTCTCTCTATTCAGAAAACCAATCCCTCCCTCTCTCGAGCCTCCCTTCCACCTCTCTCTGTTCACAAAACCCTCTCTCTCTCGAGCCTCCCCTCCACCTCTATCTTTGCTCTCTCACTCTCTTTGTTCACAAAACCTATGCTCCCTCTCTCTCTGCTCTCATCAAAGCCAGCCAGATGCATGTCGAAACTTCTGCTCCCTCTCGAAAGACAAAGCCCTCACCCAGATTCGAGCGATTCTCTCACTCTCTTGATCCGAAACTTGGGGTCACGCTGCCTCTCTCGAGACCTGCAAAAAAGACGTTGAGGTATGGTTTTTTTGTAGGGTTTTTTTATTACTCCATCTCCATCTCCATCTCTCTCATGATTTTATTTTTCAGAAATCACTAATTTTCGGAAGTTTTATTTTGAAGGTTTTTTCATTGCTTGCTTGAAAAAACTTCAAAGCCCTAACCCAAAATCCTTGACTCCACCGAATAATGAAGGTACGTAGTGAAATCTCAGTTGGATAGATTTGGATAGAAATCTGAGTTTGATAGATTTTGATAGAAATCTTAGTTGGGATAGAAATCTGAAGTCATTTAGATGGATAGAAATCTGAAGTAATTTTGATGGATAGAAATCTGAGTTGGATTGAAATCTTGGATAGAAATATGAGTTGAATAGATTTGGATAGAAATCTGAATTGGATAGAAATATAAATCTGAGTTAGGATCTTAGTGGGGTGAAGGGGCGAATCAAGTTGACATTAAATCTATGCATTTCATTAATGATACTTGGATTAATGCTACTGGTTTTTTCCGTGGTATTAATGTAGCTATTATATCTTAGCACCACATTTGAAAGTAGAAAGTGAGAGCAAAATATAAAGTAGTTGTTTGTAAATGTAATTTTATTATTCCTTCCAGTCTGTTTGGACTATTTTCATGTGACTGTTTGGACTATTTTCATACAATGTTTGGACTAAAATTGGGTCATCAATGGTTGTAAAAAAGGCTAGTTTCCACCTTAATTTCTTGGTCTTGTTTAATTTTCAACTAACTGTTTTGATATGCTCGTTGTTCTTGCCTTTCAAGTTTAACAGCGGTGCTAGTTCAAGTTCTTGGACTTCAAGAGATGAAGATTGGTTGGAGATACCACTTTGTCACTGTGAGATTCTATCAAAGCTAAGGATTTCTGTAAAAGATACTAGTTTTGGTAGACGGTTTTTTAATTATCCAAAGTATAAGATGGACAAACAATGCGGTTTTTTTCAATGGCTTGATTTTGAAATGGAACAAAACAATTGTTGCAAAATGACATTGGAGTTAGCTCAAAAAAGAAACGACATGATCAATCAAGAATGTAAGTTCGCTGAAGAAGCAAAATTCAAAGTTATGAAAAAGAAGTACAAGGAAACATTAAAAGTTTTATTCTTGTCATGGTTTTGTATTGTTTTGCTTTGTGTTGTAATTGCTTTAACTTTTGAACGATAATCATGTAGTAAGGACAGTTGGTTTATATGTAAGATAACCTTGTATTCTGTAAGATGACCCGTTATTAATCATGTAGTAAGAACAGTTGTTTATATCTACCAGCTTATATATATAACAACCATTTATTGTTCTTCTTATTGTAAATGTATTAAGATATGATAATCAATTAAAATCGTCAATAGCTTTAATATTTCTGCATTTCATTAAGCCAATGGCTTTAGCCCGAATGCTCTTGGCCACTTAAGAATACTAGTCTGGAAGTAACATGGCCACTCAAGCTCATTCAAACGACAAACACTAACCAAAATCTCCACTTGAGCTAGATCAAGAACTAAATCAAATAAGTTTCTTGCTTGATTTCTTGGTCCCATACATCTAAGAAACCTTAAAAAAACTGAAACATAAAAAAAAAAAAAAAAATCAAATAAGTTTTGGCATTTCTTGGTACAGTTGCTAAGCAAAAAACTTAAACAAAAAGAGACAAAACAAAACATCATAGGATTGAAGTGTAATTCCAATAGTAGCAGCACTGGCCAAGACGCCACCACCAGTGGTTGAATTTCCAGAGGAATGGGGTTGGTGAATTTCCAGACCTCTAATCAACAGTGAATTACACTTGTGAGAGCAAAAAAATCATCAAATTACAAATAAAGAATAATTTGCCAAACCTGAATGCCCAAGTTAAACATTAAAAAAAAAAAAAAATCAGTTTTGCCAATAAGAGTACCATCACATTCTATGCAAAGAAGTAGCACGCCCAAGTTAAACACCAACCTCATGTTTCTTGTTCAAGATCTACCATTTATGATATGTTATCATTTATATTTACAACATCCCTACATGGAAGACAAAAAAAACATAAAAATAAAGTTATTAAATTAAAACATAAGGAAAAAATGATCTTTGTACTATATCCCAACGAATAACAGTTGTTCTTGGTATGATCGTCAATCTTACAAATACTACAACGCCTTTTCTTCACTGATGCAGTCTCTCTCGGGTTCTTTGCTTTTAAAAATTTTGGTATTCCTTTCGTTGGCACCCGTTGAGAATCTTGTAAAATTTGTTAGAAATTTGATATTATTTGTGATTTTAACATAGTGGATTCATTACGTAACATGTCTCCGACTTCTAAATTTTGTTCTTCAATAGTATCCATCAAAAGCAACTCCTTGTGTACCTTGTCCAACGCAAGAGAAATGTGTTCCATTTTAAACCTTGATTGTGAGCCAAGTTCTGCAATATCGTAAAACTGCATCATCAAATGGTTTTTTCGCATTATCGGATCTGCATGTGTCGAAACATGGCCATCAGAATTTGGTATTTCACGAATAGCTTAACTCTTAGCGTTGATGGTCCATCTTTCAAGAACATAGTGATGTGGCAAACTATCTAAGTTTGATTTCTTCATGAAGACACATAGGATATGCCTACAAAGAATACCCAGAAACTCAAACATATGCCATGTACATATTGATATTGCTTCTCTACAGTCCACAGTCATATAATAAATACATTTGTCATTGCCCTTAAGTGCCACCTCATACATCTTACTTTCACCCACAGTATGAACTTTTGTTGTTTTGTATCGTTGGAATTTGAATAGCTCATATTAAAAGATATTGAAAGACTTCCTTGTATACACTTTAGTTGCCTCGTCTTCAATTTCCCAACATGTTTTCAAAACCGGCCTAGTTGATTTCGTTCTCACATCCTTTTATTTCTCCTTAAAATAACGTGCATCTAAGGCTTTCTCGTACTGATGCACAAAGTCACTCACCATTATGCTCAATCGCACATAATCCTTAAAAAATTTATTCATGCTCTCACTCCTTTGCGTGGTTGACATACTGGCACAAAATGTAGTTCGCAAGTAAGCCGGAACCCACTTCTCCCGTCGGTTGTAAAGATTTTGCAGCCAATCATTACCTACTAGACCATACTTCACTAGTATGGTAACCCATTCCTCCTCGAACTCATTAGATGTTATTGTATCATGGATACAATGATAAAACTCTTTTTGAAAGTCTGGAAACTTGTTATAGACATGTGCTAAATGTTCTGAAATTTTTTGTAAAATATGTCACAAGCACAACCAGTGAGTTGTATTTGGGAGTACCTCTGCAATGGTCTTGGCCATAACTTTGTAATCATCAGTAATAATGGATGAAGGGGCACGCCCAAGTATTGCTTCCTGTCATGTTCTTAGTAACCATATATAGGATTCAGCGGTCTCATTGACTAACAATGCACAACCAAACATTATGATTTGGTGATGATGATTAACTCCTGAGGACGACACAAATGACATCTTATAAACATTTGTCAGGTACGTCGCATCAAACGTGACAACATCTTCGAAATATTGATATGCAGACCTTGATCTTGCATCTGCCCAAAAACAGCTTCCCATACACCCATTCTTATCGACCTGCATGGAGTACACAAATCTAGGTTCTTTACATTCAAAAAAGTATGCATATAACTTTTGTGCATCTTCTTCTTCAAACAATTTTATTCTTTTATTTTCTAAATAATTTTCTACGTCCTTTCTAATACAATCAATGTTAAAATCACCATCTGCTTCTCTGCTTAACACCGACATTATCTTCCTTATTGGTACACCAGACTCATTCAAAGTGAGAATGTGATTTTTTTACCCGCGTGTCACTCTTCTATGTCCACGAAGCATACTGGTACTTCTTGGTGTGAGTAGCTCATAATTGTGTTCAGGCACGAACTTGCATACTATCCACATTTCACCATCATTTTTTATACACATTGTAACTTTACACTCAATCTTTGTTTCAGCGAGTTTGGGAATTTGTTTTTTTTTTTTGTTTGAGACTTTCACGCCTAAATCCCTCCCTTGTACAAACATAGTGAACTCCAATTAATTTTTTCCCCTCTCGATAATTGCGTATGGTTGGTTCTCATTATAAAACCTTTTCGTCTTGCATACGCCTTGTAAAATGCTTGGGCGTCCTCAACTTTATCAAATTCTTTCCCAATGAACGGTTCAAAAACTCCACTACTTGAAGTGGAATTGAAATTGACTCCATCTCCATCTCCATCTTCCACATTCACTCTATCATCGTCAATGTCTCCCAACTTCACGCCATCTCCTACGTTCACATCACATTGATCTTCCACGGTTTCATCTTCAATAGTTTCATTTACACCTTCTAGACAATTTCTAGTCATTAGTATCTTAACATCGTCACTATCCGAACTCCACCCAAAATCCTTCATCCCAACATAAAACAATGTAATCAATATAGGATTCAGTCTCTAAAAAATTCTCATATAGCAATTTGTTTGGAAAATGAAATGCAATAAAAAAAAATATTGACCATGTGAAATGCTTGGTTCATTGTTGTGCAGACAGTGAGAAATCAAAGCCAAAAATCTCAAAAATTCTACAACAAAACACACACTATTAAAAATTAGGGATTACAAAAAATTAGAGATTACAAAAAGAGACGAGAAGGAAATAATGGTATAACATTAACACCCCAATATGTGAGTTCTTGTAATCCGTCGACGGTGAAGTGTAAGCGAAATCTTGTAATCGACGGTGAAGTGTAAGTGAAATCGGTCCAGGACTGACTGTCGATTTAGTTCTTGATCAAATAACACGAAATTTGACGGAGGGTTTTCATGATGGAGATCGACGAAGAGAGATCAAAGGAGAGAGAGAGAGAGTGGACTGATTGATGTTGGGAGACATTTCCTGTGAGAGATCGAAGTCGAGAGAGAGAGAGAGAGAGAGACTCGAGCGATCGAAGTAGAGAGAGAGATAGTCGATCGAAGGAGAGAGAGGGAGAGTCTACCTGTATGCATGAATTTGGGTGCTTCAAAGTAGAGAGAGGGAGAGTCTTCCGTGAGCTATTGAAGGAGAGATAGGAGATCGATTTCGAAGGAGAGAGAGGAAACTCAATCGGGAAGGAGAAACACATGGATCTCTTGTATGCGTCCCCACTATCACAATTAAGGAAGCCTTACGTGTCACTTTTTTATTGGTCTCCAATAAATACATATTATAGGTGTCTCCGGTAAGAAGTGTTTCTCCCAACCAAACACTTCACAAATATGTGTACTCATCTTTAATTCAAAATATTTATTTCATGTCATGTCCAATAAGCAAACGAGGGAATACAAAACCTCACTGCATCCCTCAAATGCATCTTGATGCAATCTATTTGCTTTCCCAAAAAAAAAGCCAAAATAATTATAAAAAAAAATTACAATAACTGAAATGTTTTCCGTCTCTACCATGAAAATAACAACCTGATTCTGTGATTCAGATTAATGCACAACACATAAATCAAAACAAAGCCTTAACGCATCCTTCAAATGCATCATGAAACAGTCGTTTCTTCTCCATTGACAATAAAAATGGTTGTTCTGATTGTTGATGGGTAGCGGGAAAACAAATCTATTCCTCCAAAATGGTGTTTGGGGGAACGAGTTAGAATGAAAAATTGAAATAGTTTGTGAATAATAATCAAATAAATTGAGTTAAAATGTTGTTAGAATTTTATTTTTTAATATTAATTTTGTCTTGAAATTTGAAGAAGTTGTATAATTTTTTATTTTTTTTTATTTTGTTTGAAAGTTAATAATGATTAAATAAATTAGTTAAAAATTTAAAATTTAAAATTATTTATATTTTAATGATATTTGAAAATGAAATTTTAAGAAGGATGATGCTACAGCTCCCGCTAGGGGCTCCCGTTGGAGCTATAGCATGTGTTTTCATATGTTTTTTTAAATTATTTTTTATATAGATTTTTTTAATATTTTTTAAGATTTTTAAAAAATAAATTTAGAACATCATTAAAAACACTTCTTTAATTAGAAAGTAAAAAACAATATTTAAAAATATTTTCTTAATCACAAAATAAAATAAAAAATCATTTTTATTATTTTAATTTTACTTCGTGATTAAATAAATATTTTTTAATAATATTATGAATATTTTTTATTTTTTAAAAATATTTAAAAATATTTAAAAAAGTTATATAAAAAATAATTAAAAAAATACATAAAAATATATGCTAGAGCTGCAGCAGAGCCTCCAAACAACCTAATTAATGTCTTAATTGAATCCATTAAGTTGCTGACAAAGAACTTCAATTAATGCTTCTGGAATCAAAACTTTTCTTTATTTTCCCGTCAAATCCATACTCTTTTTTTTTTTTTTGCAACATGCTAAAAAGAGTTGCCCCTAGCTTTGGTTCGTTGTAACAATATTGACTTTAGAATCAAGTTCCAACAACATTGGCTAATTATTAGAGAATCGCAAAGAAAATGTGTATATATATATATATATATATATATATAGTGATACTTTGCTCATATCACAAAATAACATATTATAATTTCAAATCTACTTAATAATTACTCAACAATATCATAAAAGTTTCACCTTTAAAGGACAATGGAGCTTCTCTGGGAGACGTCAAAAGAAATCTAGTGGGCTTTTAGGTTTTTTGAGGTACGCGAGAAGATATGGTGGTTCTGTGACAAACCTATTAGAGAAGTACTATAATTATAAAAAAAATAATATAAAATAAATTTACGAATAGATATAGATTCATATAATATATTATATTTAATTTATAATAAAAATAATTTTAAAATTTAACACATCATATCATACCACGTCAGTTTATATATTTATTTTTATAAAATCTCTCTATAGTGAGTTTGAATACATAAAACATTTTATCTCATCTCATTTTATTATTATAATTTTTTTTAAATTTTATATAAAAATATAATAAATAATTTAATTTTTAAAATTTTAAAATAAAATTAATATTTAATAATATTTTATTTAATTTTAACAAAATATTTCTTCTTACCTCATTCGCACTGTGCATCCAAACCCACAGGCCGTAGCTTTGGGTCTTAGCTTCTATGTGCGAACTGCCGACACGCCCCCTGAATTGTCCAAATTTCCATCGAGATCCCTCTCCCTCTCCCTCTCTCTCTCATGGCAACCATCTCTACCTTCCCGTCCCCGCCCTGGCCCAATTCCAACCCTAACTCTAATCCTAACCCTAATTTTGTCTCTCAAGAGGAACAGTCGATTCCTCTCGACTCCCAGAACGACTCGGCCATCTCTTTCCGATCAATTGAATACCAATCTATTGGATCCCACGGCCTTGGCCACGAACGCGACGACGACCACGACAGCGATCAGAACCCTAGCCCTAACATCTACAAGCCGTTTCCGGCGCCATATGACCCGCCAACGCTTGAACCCCACGGCCACGGCCGTAACGAGAACCCTAATCCTAACATCCCCAAGCCGCTTGATCCGCCGACTCTGCTCCACCTGTCGTTCAACCAAGACCATGGGTGCTTCGCTGTGGGTACTGACTACGGGTTTCGGATTTTTAACTGCGACCCGTTCCGCGAGATCTTCCGCCGCGACTTCGACGACGGGGGGATCTCCGGTGTAGAGATGCTCTTTCGGTGCAACATCCTGGCCCTCATCGGCGGGGGACCCCACCCTCAGTACCCACCAAGCAAGGTCATGATTTGGGATGACCACCAGGGTCGTTGCATTGGCGAGCTATCTTTTCGCTCCGACGTCCGCTCCGTACGACTACGCCGCGACAGGATCGTCGTCGTACTGGAGCAGAAGGTCTACGTGTACAACTTTGCCGACTTGAAGCTGCTTCACCAAATTGAGACCATCTCGAACCCTAAGGGCCTATGCGCGGTATCCCAACTGGCGGCGTCGTTGGTCCTGGTCTGCCCCGGGTTGCAGAAAGGGCAGGTTCGGGTCGAGCACTATGCTTCGAAGAGAACCAAGTTTATCATGGCGCACGACTCGAGGATTGCCTGCTTCGCACTCACGCCGGACGGGCAGTTGCTCGCTACGGCGAGTTCCAAAGGGACTCTGGTCCGGGTTTTCAATAGCATCGATGGAACACTTCTTCAAGAGGTATTTGGTTGTTAATTACAAATCCGAAAGACTGACTCGATTCTATATTTAATGAACCTTTAATTGAGCCACGCCGATGTGAAATTTGGAGCTTATGTGCAATTCATAACTTCATACATATTCGGTGATTGGAAATTCCTATAGGCACTTCCTGTAAATGGAGTGATTGGCTCACTGCAATGCTCTGTAAATGGAGTGATTGGCACACTGCAATGCTTAGAGTGGAAGTATGTTATGCAATGGAAGTATGTTATGCAATGTAAAACGTCGTCGAGTTCAGGGTTACTTGCAAGGGGCACGGTTGAGGGCGAGTGACTAGCGAGAAACCATAGACTTCGATTGAAGTTCCCCATAGGCAGTAATGGATCAATGACCGATTACTTCACATTTTGAATGTCATTTTGTCTTAAATTGTCCATTTGAAATAATGGGTATCGCTGACTTCATATCTTCTTTCATTTTATACTTACACTAAAGAATGTGATAGACTGATTACTGATATTCTGTTCTTGTCAGATCTTGCAAGTAAAGTCAAATTTGTTGTCGATGCCTTTAGGTTTAAGATTCATAAGGCTTCAAAATAAATGAGCGGTAGAAGTAACATGATCCTATATGTTGTATTAGAACAATTTTCCTTGATTATGGTAATTATATAAACATCAGATGAGCGGCTCCAATATGACTGAGTGGCAATGCAAGAGAAGATACAATTAGGTAAATGCTATTTTTGAGAAGTTAGAAGATGCTTGTGTTGAAGGTGTATCAAGAGGGAATTAATTAATTTTTAAAATTGTAATCATAATAATTACTTACAGATGTTTTTGGTGAAATCAATCAAAATACCAATGAATGGTGCCTTCTTCTATTCTGCTGCAAAATAATAGTGGTTGTCAATTTTCTAACTTAGCTTACTGGGTACTTAACCCTAAGTGACATTTCTTAGTATCAAATCATGTCATTTTCTAAATTTCTGGACTACTTGTGGCTTGGTAGTTTTGGACTCCTCTTTACTTAATTTGGTCCTTAGTTGATCTCAAGCAACTGCCTAAGCTAAACCCATTATGGTATAATGTGCTATGTTACCGATGCAAAAAAAAAAAAGAAAGGAATAATGTGTTATGTTGGGTTGTCACCTTTGCCATGTTTATTTTTGTTCGACCTTGACGACCAAGGAGGTTGCTTATCTCCGGTAAAAGTCTAAATACATAATTTCCATCTTAATCTGTTTCATATTCATTATGATATGTCATTAGGCTGTTCAAAACCTTTTAGATACAGTGTGAAATTATCTTGACATTGCATGTAGGTTAGGAGGGGTGCAGATAGAGCAGAGATCTACAGCTTAGCATTCTCTTCAACTGCCCAGTGGTTAGCAGTCTCAAGTGACAAGGGAACCGTCCACATTTTTAACCTTAAGGTTAATCCTGGATCGCCAGGGATTGAGAAGTCACGATATGCATCTGATTCTAATCTTGCTGTTACACAATCAAGCTCATCTCTCTCGTTCATTAAGGGTATACCACCTTTTTTTTTTATTTCGTTAATTTTATTGTACTTTTTCTTATCTATAATATATATATATATTGTTGTCTACAAGTGATGTTTTGTTTGGGAATGTTCATGCTGATATTTAAAAAAAATTGTGTTGGGTGTTTGGAGGAACTAGCGAATTCAACAAAGGGGAACTAAAAAGTGGATATTGTATTTCGTGAATGACATGGGCAATAAAATAGAATGCAATGTAAAAGATCCGGGAATTCTCTTCTTTTCATGATGCATCCAAATATGCTCTTTTGTATACTAGGGGGCTAGAATGAAGGTGCTTTATTTTACAAGGGGATTTGTGGTGTACAAGAATTGTCGAAGTATTTCACCCTTTTTTTAAATCTTTTGTGATATTTTTCTTTCAGATGCTTTATGATGATGACTATTAAACTGAATAGAGGTCAATGGGTTTCATGCTAGGCATACTGAAATAACTGAAGTTAGTCTCTGGGAACTTGTGAAATTTATTCATAGAGGCTGAAACCCAACTTGATGTTATAAAGCGTGTTACACACTCTTTAGATGAGACTTCTACTTTTGCTTTCCCCTTCCAATTGCTCGAAAGGCTAGATATCTAGTTACTTCTGCTAAAGAGCCGATGTATTTGCCCTATAATATTGTAATATCACACTTGAAAGTTCACTACATTTGTGTTGTAGGGGACTTTTTTCAGCTCATTATACTTCATTTCCTGTAATTATTGCTTGCTGCGGAGAAATTAATAGACTGGCAGGTTGGCAGCTTAGCCGACCTGCCACATTTGAAAGGAGCTTAGGCAATGCTGAAAAGTATAATCTTCTTGTTACTAATGAAGCATGTTTGTCTCCTTTTTAGGCTCTGGGTCTAAATTACCTTTAGCGCTTGCAGGAGTGTTGCCAAAGTATTTTAGCTCAGAGTGGTCGGTTGCACAGTTCCGCTTGCCTGAGGGTTCTCATTGCATTGTTGCTTTTGGTCACCAAAAAAATACAGTGGTAATTCTTGGCATGGATGGAAGGTAAGACTGATGTATATAAAGCACGACTCCCTATTCAATTTAGGAAAGCCGTTTATAATCCTTGTGTGCACTAATAGCCATGTACAGAACTACATCATTCCCCCCTCCTTCCCTAATTCGCCACAAATGATGTAACTGCTTATTTGCCCACACGCACACAGGAAACGGACTATCATATAGGGGGTCTTAAAAGAAGAAACAAATTTTTTTTTTTTCTGAAATATATTCCTTAAGGTTAGCTTGATTACTACACCTTTAACCGAGCAATTTTCACAGCCATCAATTCATCCCTTGTAATGTACTATATCAAACAAGTTCGCTGTTAGGTACTGTGGAGGTCTTTACATAATACTAAATCACAATAGACACTATATTTGTAAGAAAATACTCCCATCTTTTACGTGTACGTGTACATGTACATGTGTATGTGTATATATATATATATATATATTTATATATGTATTTATAATTAACAGAATACTCCATCTTATGAACTTCTCCTCATTAGATGGCTGGAATTAGGTGTGAATTCATATTTATTTGAAATCGTCTTGATGATTCTTTTAAAGATAACTAAATTGAGCTGTTCTCAACATCCAGTTTTGAACTTGCTATTAAATATTTATGTGCAGCTTCTATCGCTGTCAATTTGACCCAGCAGTTGGAGGAGAGATGACGCAAGTGGAATATCACAACTTTCTAAAGCCAGAAGAAACTTTCTGATGCCATGCGTGCATATTATTTCGTTGCTACATATAATATTCTTTTTTTAACTTTGGTTGTTATCTTTCTTTGACATAGGATATGAGTAATGACGTTGTAAATATATGTGTAAATTATGCTACTGGCCTGGCCTGGCCTTCCAAAAAAAAAACAAGGGAAAAATGAATGTTATAAGTTTCTGATCTGTTCATCACATACATTAGATTCTTCAATCTCAGTTGTGTCTGTGTTGTGTAGTTTGTAAAAGTACTCACTCATAAGATACAAGTGCTTGGATATACCAAACCAATTAGCTTCGAGTGTGAGATGCATTCAATGTATTTCTTTCGGTTGACATGTGTGCAAGCAATAGCATTCCCTACGTTTGATTTCGGTGGCAGTGTCTTGGACGGATATCTTTGTGGTCATTCGACTGACTGCAATCGAGTGTTTTGGAAATCAACCATCCTTTGCCGTATTATTCGATATGGCATGTCTTGTTAATTGTGATGTTTAATGACAGAGACAGAAAGCAGCTTCGTGACAGAAATATATGTATTTGAGTATCTCCCTTTATGACATTATAGAATGAATATCTGAGCGACATTTAATATTTTATAAAAAAAATATCATAGGGTCTAATTTACAAAAATTCTATGTGTAATTATTTTTATGTATTTTTTTTGCATTCTATTAATATGATTGATTGTGTTATTTTTTTAATATAAAATAACTGTTTTAATTAATCACATTAGTAGAATACGTAAAAATGATTTTATATAACAGAATTCTTTAATTTAACCCTAAAAATTAGGATATTTGGATAAATATGAATTCTGTAGAAACCTCCTGTTTACCGATCGTCACTTAAGAGAATATGACGCCATATTAAATTTAGTACTTCCTTTGCCCTTTACATTTAACGAGGATTGTGGACCGACGAGAGCATTTGATTATTCCTTATATTCAACTAAACTTTTTCGAAAAATACAAACGATGAGTATCCTATTCTCTTTCACGCATGTTATTCTCGTCTTTCACATATACATACCATCTTTCTCGCTAACAAGTCTTTTGGAACCGAGAATTTCGTCCCAAAAAAAAAAAGTGACGTTGTATTCTTATTGCTGATGTTGTAATGGTATCTCTACCATGGATCTTTAAATTTGATCTATTTATTTTATTAACAAGATTTCTACAAGAAGAAGCAAAATTAGTAGACTATATGAGATAAAAAAAAAAAAAGGTGAATGGAATTGATATAATGAAACAATGCATTACTTGGTATATCAACTCCTTAGTATTGTGACGAAAATTGTGTTCCGTATGATAGGATTGTTAATTCTTAAATGATGTTTTTATTTCTATCCTAGTCATTTAAAAAACAATCTAAGTATTTTTATGTACAAATTTTCAGTCCATTACTTCTCGAACTTTTGATACTGTCTAGTGAAGTAACAATGAAACACCCACATTTTTTTAAGAAAATTTGCCATTCATTCTTTGCAAGATAGGAAGCCAATATAGACTTATTATCAACCGTCTTGTAAGCTTGTAAGACTGATGATAATCAGTCTATATAAGTTTCTCGTCTTGCAGAGATTGAACGGAGAATTTTCTTGAAGATGATGGGTCTTTCATTGTTATTGCATTTGTCGAGGTTCGAGAGACTCTATAGTGAAGTAACAATGAAAACATCTCATTTTTTTAAGATAATTCTCTGTTCGAGCGTCAATAAGACAGGAAGTCGGTATAGACTTATTATTAACCGTCTTGTAAACTTTTAATATGGATAATAATAAGTTTATATAAGCTTCCAGTCTTGCAGAGATCAAACATAGAGAATGATCTTGAAAAATGTGAAGACTTTTGTTGTTACTTCACTTGTCGAGGTCGGAGAGAATGTACAGTAATGATGAAAGTCTCATATTTTTTCAAAATGATTCTCCGTTCATTCTCTACAAGACTAGAAGCCTGTATGAATTTATTATCATCTGTCTTGTAAATTTGTAAGACATATGATAATAAGTTTATATAAACTTTTTATCTTGTAGAGAATGAACGAATAATCATCTTGAAAAAAATGGAGTTTCATTATTATTGTACTGTACAGTCGCTCTCACCTTTAGACGTGAAGGAAAATTTTGGCATATAATTGTTTATTTTGATTCTTTGTGAATCGGGAGGGAAGAGAAATGTCTTTAAGAGTTATAAACGAAAAATCATACGGAACTAATTATTTTTATCTAACATCATTATGCGTACAGAGTGATGAATCTATCTGCCTTGTTAGAGCATTAGTATTGGGTTGATCATTTTCATCTTTAAAATTTGATGAAAAGTACATGTTTTTCATAAATCTAAAACTTCTCTATCTATAACCTCACATTGGATTAGCTATTGGATTCATCAAAATAATAATATAATATTATTTTGTTAATAATAATATTTTAATTTATTTTTTTTATATTTTACAATTACACTAACTATATGTTAATTAATAATTTAATTTGATATTTAAATTATTGTTTCTCAACTTAAATATATTGTGGCTCAAAATTGGGAAACACTAATTTAAATAAATAAAATAATGATTATAGAGTGTGAATAGTGAGTCTTCAAATTTGAAGATGAAGAGAAATCTACTGTAACTCAAAGCTTGACATTTGAGCATATGATGAATCCAATGCCAAGTGTTTAAAGTTAAAATCATCAAATTTTAAAGATTGGACTCATTTGATGAGCTCAATACCAATGCTCTTAGATCGTTTCTTAGACATCGCGGTTGTTGATTTGAGACCATTTATGAGTGCTGAAAACGACAAAAACTCCATAACTCAAAACAAGATTATTTTATTTAGAATTTAAACTCATCTTAATTTATTTTAATTTATTATTATAATTTTTTTAAATTTTAAAATAATAATAATATTTTAATAATATTTTATATCTCAATTTAACTCAATTGAATATCCAAATGTTTAAGTTCAAATCTCCCAACTGCGAGGTGTGAATCACGCGTGCCCTTTTCTTTTTCACGTTTCTTTTGGCCTCCCATAAACTGATACACGCTTCTTTTGTCTTTACCCATATAACACGTATTTTATGGGTTTTTTTTTTTTTTTTCATCATCATCTACTAATTTTGTGGACATACCAAGGTTTCTTTTGTGTTTTTGTTGGGCTTATTTTTTTTTATATATGTGGTTTATGTTTGGGTTTTATTAAGCTGGATTGAGGTTTTTTTTTCTATAGTATTTTTCTGTCATAAATGAGAGTTGTCAATAAAGTTTTGGAGGATCGGTCTTCCTTTTACCGAAACAAAAAAAAAAAAAATAGAGAATTCTTGATGAATATTATATATATAGTACTATAAGATAAACTAATTAACTATTTTTAACCTAATCCCCGAAGTTATTTTATATATATATATATATATATATATATATGCCTTAATGATTTTCTCTCTCTTGAGGACAAAAAAAAGTGACATTTACATGTTAGCCAGAGTTGAGAGATTAATATTCTTTATCCACCGTCTCCTTTCAGAAAGTAATATTTATTTATTTTTTCCTTTTGCATCTTATAATATATATAGTTGTTAAATCTGTACTCAAATGTATTAAATTATCAAGGAAAATGCTACATGCCCCGCTGGGGCTTCCGCTGGGGCCTGTAGTATTTTTTTTATATATTTTTTTTAAATTTATTTTTATATAGATATTTTTAATAATTTTAAATATTTTAAAAAATAAAATAAAAATTATAATATTATTTAAAAATATTTTCTTAATTACGAAGTAGAATAAAAATTAATATTTAATGATTTGTATTTTACTTTTTGATTAAGGAAGTGTTTTTTAATGATTTATTTTTTACTTTTTGATTAAAGAAATGTTTTTTAATGATTTTTTTTTTACTTTCTGATTAAGGAAGTGTTTTTTAATGATTTTTTTTTTATTTTCTGATTAAGGAAGTGTTTTTTAATGATTTTTTTTTTACTTTCTGATTAAGAAAGTGTTTTTTAATGATTTTTTTTTACTTTCTGATTAAGAAAGTGTTTTTTAATGATATTTTAAATCTATTTTATTTTTTAAAAATATTTATAAGTGTAAAAAAAATCTATATAAAAAATAAATTAAAAAATTACACATAAAAAAGTACATGTTAAGCTCAACGGGAGCTCCCAACGGAGGCTGTAATATGACTATTTTAAATATTTTTTAAAAAAATCATAATATTATTAAAAAATATTTTCTTAATCATGAAGTAAAATAAAAAATTATAAAAAAATATTTTTTAATATATATTTTTTACTTTTAGATTAAAAAAATATTTTCTTAATAATATTTTAATTTAATTTTATTTTTTTAAAATATTTTAAAATATTAAAAAATTTATATAAAAATTATTTAAATAAAATATATATTAAATAATACTACAGCCCCAGCGGGGGCTGTAGCACTACCCAATTATCAAGAAGGGTGAGGGTGTTTCTGATCTGGATAAATAAATTGTTAAAGAAACTTTAAGAGAGAGAAGAAATCTTCAGTAACTAGATTTGATCACTTTTGGGATAAGAGCATTCGCATTCGGTTCACACTAACCGGATGCGAATGCTCTTTAAGTATTATAAAAAAGTACTGCAGTTGATCTTAGTGAAGAGCATTTTAAATTTGGTGCACCAAAGACCGTGCGTGGCCTGTGGTTAAGTTTGACTGCATCATAAATATTTTGTCTAGGGTTACAGTTTTCTATGAACGTGTATCGGCACCACAGACCATGCTAAAATCACGTAACTGTGATGTCACTCTATTGCTTGGCATCTTTTTTAAGAGCGGTGTTACCCTACTGTCTGCACTTGTTCCTTTCCTGGAAAGGTGAAATATGGTCCATCATCTCATGATCGTATCTGAAAATTTTCTGATTCAATATCTTATAACATATATATATATATATATGTATACAGTAGTTGGTAGTACGTACTCCCTGACATTAGTTTTTTTCAAATATCATCTATATTTATGCAGATTTCGAACCACGAAGTTGCATCAAAGCATTGGGCCTTGCATTCAACCGGCCATGTGAAGGGTCGAAATTGAATAATAGAGAAAAGATACTTACAACCGTGAATTGCGTAACCGCCGCGTAATCGCTTTGAAAAAAATGAATAAAACATGAGACCCACATGAAAAAAATTAATTTTTTAATAGTAGATCCCACTCTTTTCTAAAGCGATTACGCGGTGGTTACGTACTTCACGGTTGTAAGTAGAATTACTCTGAATAAAATGCAGGACAGCAGTACTTGTCCTAATTTTGCAGAAAAAAACTCTAGTTTTTCAGGTAATTGCCAGTGAGGAAAATACTTATTCATTGGTAGGACCAAAACACAGGCAGAGAGAGAGAGAGAGGGAGTGATGGTCAGAGACTGATTTTAGGAGAATGGTAGTGTGAAATTTTGAAGAGACCGACCGGTCAATAGGCTAATAAAAGATTGTAAATAAACCTGCAGGTTTAGTTTTCCCATGTAATGAATCAAGTAAATAGGGTAAAACCAAATGCCATCTCAACTTGCGCCGTCTATGCATTACGTTGTCATTTGACAAATTGTCCTCAACAGAGGGTACTTGACCATCATCAATACCGATCTCTCTCCTAAATTCCATAGTCGAATATTTCAGAGTTTGAATTAAGAGAAATACTCTAAATTAAGTAAAATAATTTTATAAATTGATGTAATTTATTAAATTATTTTTATTATAAAATAAATTTGATAAATTACATAAAATCACGACAATTTGTGGCCAGATAAAATATTTAATTAGCATTATATATTGCATGTTTTAAAATTGTGAAATCCTGGCCAAGCAAAGGCAGGAAGGATCTTTGTCATGAAAACCAATATTAATGATAAAGTATTCTCACATATATTCGCTACTACTGTAAGCTAGCTATGCCACAACATTAATGTATTAATATAATCCATTAATTCTCAACTCAATCAGGTCTGCATGTTGATCACATGCAATCAACCTGACATGAATGTGGGTGATTGTAATGACATGGTCACATGCCCCTTCTGCTCTATTTACAACTCTCAAAACCCTAATCTACAAAATTCTACTGCAAGCTGCTAGAATATAGTGTGAAGATTTGACTGTATTTATAGTAAAAGTAGATAATTTCAGTCCACTTACTGCATGATGCTATATATTATATATATATATATATATATATATATATAGACCCTCCTCTAGTACTCTATATATATGTTTCAGGGCACATCCATCTTAAAGCTAGGATTAGCAACATCTGTATCTCTTTGTGCCGTACTCAAAGAGAGAACATAAAAATGGGTCTCAAGCTTTATGGACTTCCCATGTCCACAAACACCACTCGCGTGATGGCCTGCCTTCACGAGAAGGGTGTAGATTTTGAGCTTGTTCCTGTTGACCTTTTCGGTGGTGAAAACAGGCAGCCTTCTTTTCTGGCAAAGAATGTATGTATATATAGCAGTTGCATGCGTGCATGTTTTATGTTCTTTAATTTGTTTTGATGTAGTTGTTTTTTGTTTTGTTTTTTTCTAATTAAAATGGCAGCCCCTTGGCCGGATTCCAGTGCTAGAAGACGGCGATCTCACTCTTTTCGGTAAGTTTTCGCTTCTCAAATGTTCTTTTCTCTAGTTTGTGATTGAGTACTGAATGTTTTGTCGATTGTAATGATCATGATTAGTATAACCTGAATATACCAGACTTGATTAGCAATCACTTTGTGTATTTTCCTCAAAATAACAAATGATGCCACTTTAGGATCAAATGATTTAAAAAAAAAAAAAAAAACTTCTGATCAATATCATAATTTCTCTTTCACCTAAGATTGACTGCAATATATATTTCAGAATCTAGGGCAATTACAGCATATGTAGATGAGAAATTCAAGGAAACGGGCACAGATCTCCTTAGGCTCCAAAACCCCAAAGAAGCTGCATTAGTGAAGGTGTGGTTAGAGGTAGAATCGCATCACTTCGACCCTGCAATCACTCCCATTATGTTCGAACATTTCGTGGCGCCAATACTTGGGAAGACTCCTGACCAGGCAGCCATTGACGCCAGTTTGGAGAAGCTGGGAAAAGTTTTCGATGTTTACGAGTCTAAGCTAAGTTGCACCAAATACCTGGCTGGAGATTTCTTTAGCCTAGCTGATCTGCATCACCACGCTTGTACTCATTATTTCATGAAGACTCCATGGGCTTCGTTCGTCAATGATCGTCCTAATGTCAAGGCATGGTGGGAGGGCATTTCTTCTCGACCTGCTTCCATGAAAGTGGCCGAGGGTATGACTTTTGTGGACAAGAAGTAGTGAGAAATATTTAGGTTTGATCTGTTTCCAAGATATTAATGCTCGAAGAACTTGGAAAAAAAAATAAAATTGTCATGGTTGTTATAAATTGATCTCCATGAACTAGAAATAAATGATTTTTGTTCTCTCTGGACAATATCATGCTTTTCTTTAAATTATATATATCTCATTTGAATTAAGTTTAATGTTGCTTGAAAATTAAAGATTCAAAGGAATTAAGATAATGATGAATTGTTTAAGAAGTATTAGGCTACAAATATATATAGATGAATTGATCTTATGCATGCCTACTGAAACGTATGGTGGGAACAACCAACACTCTTGAAAATTACTCCTCATGGAACAGATGAAGCCCATTACATCTGACTTAGAACAGTTGGAAGCTGGGTACATTATATCATGTTATTTTGCAGTACCATATCTTCCTTTTATGTTCTTCCTCCAAGATCAGTAGTCGTTTACAGTACAGACCTCACCACCAATATTGATAGATAAGAAAGGGGACAAAAGTTCACTATAGGCATATTGCTAGTCCCGGATTGGCTTTTGAAAACGTCAAAAAGGAGAATAAGAGCTTTAGCTACAACTCTCTCTCTCTCTCTCTCTCTCTTCTTATTAAAGTAAACTTATAAAATGGATTGGCTTAATATAGTAAGTTATTGCATTGTAAAATTATATTTATTATAAAATAAATTTAATGAATCACAAGAAATTATATCAATTTATGTTTAGTTTACTTTTATGACTATAACAGTACCTCTCGTCAAAGGAGAATTATTTAATAAGATTGAGAAAGAAACATTAATTAGACATTGGTGAACGAATCTATCAACCAATACAGAAATACTTCGTCTACATAGGAATCCTTATCGACATCATGGGCAGAATTAGGATTTAGTGCCAGGGGGAGGGGTTGGCGATTTGTAAAATATGTCGTATGTAGGGATGAACAGTAACAGATATTTAAGATTGTTATTTAGAAACAAACTAAATTATTAAAGTCACTCATTTAAACCTATCACTTGACTCAAGTGAACGATAAAAATTAAAATAGAAATAGTCATGTAAAATTTTTTGAAGCAAATGATAAAAATTAAGAAAATAAAGATAAACTTTTTTGTTGAATCTAAGATTGAGGTTGGGTTTGGATACACAAAATTCATTTTCTTATCTTATTTCATCTCATCATTACAACTTTCCTAAATTTTCAGACAAAAATATCATAAACAATTCAATTTTTTCAAATCTCAAAATAAAAATAATGCTAAAAAATTATATTTAACAATATTTTATTCAATTACTATTCCAAACATCTCATTTCATTTCATTTCATCTGAACTGTCTATCCAAACCCAACGAATATTGTAAAGTCTTTATAATATAGATAGAAATAGGTATGTGAGATTTGTTGCATTCACTCTTAATTTTTAACTCGATGGTAGTACTATATATGTACTTATTAACAAAACTAATTCAAACAAGCTAACTAGTGGAATACTTGAAAAGAAAAATATAAATAAATAAGAAAAATATTGAGATTGTAAATTTACCAAATAGCTTAATAAAAAGAGACCAAAATATTTTCTTGCCTCTTATGAGATGTTAAAAAAAAAAAAAAAAAGAGATTTTATTAATGACAAAAAATAGGTTTAAGTATGAAAAATTATTCGAAAACTAAAAGAAACCTAAACAATTAAGTACTAAATGCGATTTTTAAAAATATTTTAGGGGGACAAATTATCTTTATATTAATTAGGATGTCTTTAAAAAAACCATTAAATGTTTTTAAAATTTTTGGGGGCAATCGCTGGTCCGCCCCTGCTTATTGATGTGTCATTGTGTCAACCAGTTTTCTTTTATGTTGAATTTTTAAGTTAATTTTTTGTTTATCCTAGACTGACATTGTTATTACAAAGTTAATATGAAATTGAGAATCGTGAATTGTGTAATTGCTGTATAATCGTTTTGAAAAAAATAAATAAAATATGAGACTCACATAAAAAAAATAATTTTTTAATAATAGATCATATTCTTTTTTAAAATAATTATGTTGCGTTTATACATTTCATAATTATATATAGAATTATAATTTTACCTTTGTATTTTTTTTAATAAATGTAGCAATTATCTTTATTGAAATCTCGTTCTTCCTCATATGCTTTTATGACAAAAATCCCATTTCAATCTTTATTTTTTCACAAAATACGGAAGTTCTCGTAAGTCATAATTTAGTACTTTTTCTAAAGAAAAATTATATTTTTAAGTTGGTGCGTAGAACACGTCTAATAAAATATTTATATGATATAATTTAATTTTAAAATAAATTTTAAAATTTAAATCTTACAAATCAAATCTTATCATTTAAATATTTAATTAAATAATTTATTTTATACACTAATTTAAAAATAAAATAACTCTTTTCTAAATGTTTCTTCCCAGAACAAAACACTGATTGGAGTGCAGAACTATAGAGTTTTTCTATCTTTGAGATCATTGTGATATCTGTCACATCGAAAATAACAAATTAAACAGTAACACTGCTCTCAATGAAATCAGTCAATGATATTTGATTGCAAAAATAGAGGCTCAGCCTACAGTATGCTTATCTAGGCCGATCAAGTCGGGCCCATTATCCCTCATGGATCAGGTTAGGCCCATTCTTTTGGCTCAGGATAGGGAACGGCTTGTTACCAACTTCTTATTTAAATGTCTGTCCTTTAACCGACCTCATCTAATTCGTTCTTCCATCGATCAGTACAATATCGGTTGGTAGTTCCGGAAGGTGAGTCAACATTTATACACAAATGGCAGACCGGAAAGTGTACGGCAGCCTTAACTCACCGGACACATTGAAGGTTCTGGCATGCCTCTTTGAGCACCGACTTGATTTTCATGAGTTTGTTTCTGTCGATCTTGATGCTGGAGAGTGCATGAGAAGAAACCTTTTCTTTTCTGTGAGTGTTAAGTCATTGCCACCACCTCCATAGGTTTTTTCTTTTTTCAATCTTCTGTCCCCATTAATTGATTAACACGTTAATTGGAATCTGCAAAGAGTAAAAGAATCTGTCATGGCATCATTTAGAAAGTTATTCATTCTTTTTTTGTTTATATGTGCAGCCATTTGGTCAAGTTCCAGTATACGAGGACGATGGCATCAAACAATTCGGTAAGCAAGAGATATATAAATTATAATGCCATCCTGATGAAATCTGTGCACTTTTACCAAACATCTCGATCTGGTTAATTAATGAAATGAAACTGAATATTGAGTGCAGAATCAAGAGCAATAATATGAGGCATGGGGCCATGAATACGTCATAAAAGGAGGAGCTAATTTTCTGGGATCCCAAGAAGCAGGCCGTAATAGCTGATTGGAATGACGTCGAGGATCACTGGTTTGAGCCTCCGACATCGGAACTGATCTTTGAGATGGTGATCAAGCCAAAGAAAGGCTTGGCCATAATGCATCTTCGTATCATTGTGTTTATGCCCCTTACACATTTTTTCTTTTTAGGCAACTTGAAAACATTCATATGATAATTTGGAATGTCCTGAATAACTGTTTAGATAAAAATTAATTCTTCGAATTATTTATCTTTTGTCACACTTTATCTTTAATATCCCTAAAGATATTATCGAGCTCTCCCTGACAAGCTTAAGTATTTCTCACAATTATTCTGTACACCCCTAACTCATTTGCTATCATATTTTTCACAGTAATTTTAACATTTGGATGACTGATATGCCTGTGGTACCGTCACAATTATTTATAGTACTATCGTCGGCAGTTTGAATGACTAATATGCCTGCAGCCAATCTGCTAGCTACTGGTAGCTGATTTGAATGCCAGCTTGACAGTTAGATCATTCAAATAGAGGCTTGGCTTGCGTAAACCTACACCTATACGTTGGACGTTTCTCAATATCTATAGTTAGATGGGTACGATGTAGGCAACACTTTTGTGTATAAAAGTTCACTTCTAAGTGACAGATTTTTTTTTTTTTTCCCTGATTGAGAGATTTTGACAGCACTATTAGTTCATCTATTAAAGTAAAGATGAAGTAAATAATTTATATGTCAAGAACTATTTCTAAAAGAGGAATTTTGATGACGCAGTTAGTTCATCCACAAAATTTAAATTTGGAGGGAATAATTTGTATGTCATAGTTTACTCGAAGGAGAATTCTGACGATACGACTAGTTCATTCATAAAATTTAAAACTAGAGGGAATATTTTATATGTCAGAGTTTACTCCCAAAAGAGAATTCTGATTATACAATTAGTTCATCTACAGAATTTAAAATTGGAGGATCATTTTGTATGTCAAAGTTTACTTCAAAGGAAGAATTATGATAATACAACTAGTTCATTCACAGAATTTAAAATTGAATGGAATACTTTGTATGTCATAGTTTATTTCTAAGTGAGAATTCTGATGATATAACTAGTTCATCCACATAGTTTAAAATTAGAAGAAACACTTTGTTTGTATGTCAGCATTTACTCTCAAATGAGAATTCTGGTGATACAGATAATTCATCTATCGAATTTAAAATTGGAGGAACATTTTATATGTCAGGGTTCACTCTGAAAGCACTACAAGAAATCAGACATTTTCCAGCGATTTTTAGATTGCTGCAAAAAAAATCGCCGCAAATAATCATTTTTTGCGGCGATTATTAATTCGCCGTTGAGTTGCAACTTAATTCATAAGACATTTCGAAGTGGAATTCATGGTTCATTTATTGCGGCGATTTTTTGAACTATTGCAGCGACTTTTTTCGTTGCAAAATGTTTTTACTGTAGCAGCGAATTAAAAATCGCCGTAAAATTCGTGAGTCTTGTACCGAATTTAATAGGATATTTGCGGCGAAGTTTAGTCGCCGCAAATAAGAATTTTGCATCCGGTTTTCTTAATCGCTGCATGAGCTTCGCATCTTGGCGGCGAAAGTTTATTTTCTGCGGCGATAATAACTCGCCGCAATACAAATCTTAAAATTTAATTCGCCCACCTTTTGCCATTGTTCATTTCCCTCCATCCGCTCCTCCCTCTCTCCCCAATCCATCTTCGTCTCTCGCACGGTGCGCAAAAAACCTACAGGTATTTCTCTTCATCTCTCTCTCTCTCTCTCTCTTCATAGTAGACCCTCTCTCTCTCTCTTCTCTACAGATTTTTCGTGGGTTTGCTACTGCGCATTTGTGTTCATTGTTGGAGTTCTGAGTTGTCGATCGGTGGTACGACCCTTCTCCTTCTCTGCTTCTCACGAATACACCCACATTCACTTCAAGTTAATTTCCACTCCCATGAAATTTCTGTGAAATGAATTTAAACCGTGCGTGTCCATGGGTTTTAGGGATTTTTCCTACATTTTGTACGGGATATCCTTTATCTTGTACGGGGTACATACGGAGGGGAAAACCAGAATTTGGTTTTGTTCTGTTTGAGTCCGAGTCTCTGAAATGGCCCGAATTTGATGATGTTAATGGAAATGTGCTAACCTACTCTGCACAAGACAGGTACTTTATCGTTGTTTAATTAATTAACTTGCGGTGCCAAATGCTGGTAATGATTTTGTGGATTCTAACAAGCCCTTAAAATGAATATTGTCAGTATATACAAGCTGAGAATTTGGGTTTTGAGAACTTTTGGTTGAAATTGATTTGAACTTTATAATTCTTTTTGTTATTTGTTTTGCTTGTTGTTTTTTATGCTATGTCTACCCATAAATTATGCTTATTACTTTGTTGTGTTGTTCAATGTTTTATTTTTAGCAAGCAGTAAATGAAATATGGTTCCAAGAAGTGGATGTGGAACATGTAAAATTGAGTCTTTTACCTGGAATAGGTGAAATAATGAGGATGAGATAAGTGGTAGCTCCAATCGTTTTTCACCTAATAAGCGCATCTGAAAATGGTGCCCCCACCCCCAACCCTCCCCTCTTTCCTTTCCCTTTGGCTGCATGTTTCTAATTGACTCAGATGAATTATTTGGGAAAGTAGAAATGAAAAATGTAACGTGATTTCTAGTTTGCGAGTGCCATTCCCTTTTTTAAATGCTAACTTTGTTACAAGTTTATATATGGTGTATTTAAAACTATATATTTTATATTTTGAAAGAGGGTGAGTTTGTTTTGTTATATGTATTTGCTATGATCATACAGGAAACTGGCTCAACCTTGAGTTTTTATTTGTTTGATATACAATGGAATTATCAGAGTTAATACCCGGGATGCGTTTAAATTTTATATTTATGATTAAAGGGAGAAGATAATTTGTGTATCATTCTTATGCTTTTTTTTTTCATTCTCTTACTTCTCTGTGATCTAAGGAAAGAAAGGGAGGGTTTTTTTTTTTATTTGGAAAGGGGACAGATATTGTGGCAGAGAGACATTGAGCTTTGACTCTTCAGCTATGTTTCTTCATGCATTTGGCAAGTCTACCTGCAATTCACGTGTGTTTTTCATGGAAGCTCTTTCCTCCGCCCTCTTCTGGGCTTATGCTACTGTGCATTAAGATAGGATTTAGGCGGGAGTATTGCTGGGAGAGGTTACCAAATAAAGACATCTATGGGTTCCATGATGCAGCTGTCTATTACATTTCTTCCCATATTAATGTAGCTCACGAAACTTTGATCTCATCTATAATTTTACACACGAAAGAAAATTTATCCTTTGAAACCCTAGCAGCTAGCACCGATATTGAACTTGGTTGAGAAAAAAATCATCTGAGTTTGACTCTATCCCACTTAATGAGCCTTTTCCCTCTAGACTACTCCTGACACCTAATTCTTTGATATTTTCATGCAAACTTTCCGGTAGGCATAATTGTTACCATCAAAATAGGGTCTTGATGCGAGAGATTGAGTTTATCCATATGAAGTGATGATCTTAAGCCTAGCTAGGGTCACTTAGAAAATTAATCCAAAGTGAGTGAATCCCACCTAGCTTGATACTAATTATTGAAAAGTACCATAACATCGCCTTTAATACCTATTGAAAACTCTAGGATAGACCAGGTATATAAACCTAGAAGGGTTCAATATATATTAATTTTATGCTAATTATGACCAATTTAATAAATTATCTCAATCACAATATTGCCATTTTGACTTTTCAATCCAATTATCAAATAGATTATACAAAAAGCAAAACCAAAATCTATGTGAAAACTGTAAAATAATTAACAATATTTTTACAAACTCTATAGATAATGAAAAAATACAAAATTTTGTAGAGATGAAACTCTAAGAGCATAGACGAAAAATCTCAAGTTCATAAGCTACACATACAACATACCTTAAATTTGTTCACGGGATAAGTACGCGCGTAGTAGGTCTATACAGAAATTTTATACAAGAAACTCATATACAAATTAACATTAGTTTGTAAATAAGTCATTAACCATTTTTCTTCCTTTTTCCCGGCCCCTTTTTCTCTCTTATGGATGTATATAAAGGCTTCTTACATGCATGGTTATACGAATCAAGCATGCACATGATTTTCTCACTAGCTATTTGGACATATATATATATATATATCTCTAGGGAGATTTTGAAAAGGCTTTAAACTGCGAATGCTTGAAGCACGAGGAGATTTCTGATGCGCGACGTCCACTGTTCAAGGTAAGGAGCTCTGATCTTTTGCCTTCTTGACAACCAAAAATCATGCATGCATTTAAATCACAACTAGGCAATTAGGATCAGTTGTTAGTTTCACTGAAGATCACCCGGCCAGCTTATTATGCATGAGATGATTTAATATCCATGCATGTAATTAATTACGGAGTTGCATGGGGAAAAGATTTATATATTGATCTATATCCAACTCATGAGTTGATCACATGCAAGCACATTAACACACCTGCATGGGGAAAAGGTGTTTGCTCTTTGTTTAAGTAATTACCCCATATAACTTGAAGATGACAAGTGTGTTATATTAACCTTAGGTTTTTTAACAGATCGATATGCTTTGTTCATTTCTTGTTTGTTGTTTTTGTAAGTTTGTCATTTATATTTATTTGTTTGTTGTTTCCTGTTTCAAGTTTGATGTGAGAAACAAAGTAAATTTGTGAGTCTGTGTTGAACTTGGTGTGATGATTGGGAGCACCAAATGTTATGTTGTCATGTGTTGGTATAGCTAAAGTTGAAGTTGGTGTCATGATTGGTATCAATGCATATGCTCAATTAAAGTTCATGAAAGGATTCAGTGCAGATGCAAAGGTCTGCTCTAAAACTAATCAACTCCTTTTTATCTCTTTTTGTTTTGGTGACTACAGAGATGAAAGGATTCAGTGCAGATGCAAAGCATTTCCCTTTCTTAAATCAATTTTTTGTATACAATTGAGATTTTAAATCAATAAATAAAACTCTTGAGTATATATATATATCTGATTTTTCATCACTCTTTAAGTATATTATTTGGAAAGTTGATCCCTCAAAATCTCAATTGTATGGTTGAAGATGATGTATGTGGAAGCAAGCCAAGTTGCCAATGATGCAGTTGGGAGTATAAGAACTGTTGCTTCTTTCTGTGCTGAAGAGAAGGTGATGAATCTATACAGAAGCAAATGTGAAGGCCCAAGGAAGGCAGGGATAAAGCAAGGCTTGATCACTGGAACAGGGTATGGGACATCTTTTGGCTTGTTGTTTCTTGCCTATGCTACATTTTTCTATACAGGAGCTCAACTGGTTGAGGCAGGGAAAGCAACATCCTCAGATGTTTTCCAAGTATGAATTCCTTCTCTGCTTTTAACAGGCTTTCCAACGATTTGAACAGTAATACAAAAAATCAAACAAGAGCATGAACTCTTGAGACCTTGTTAAGTAAAATAATGGTGGATGCTTTGTTTTCAGGTTTTCTTTGCTTTGACCATGGCAGCCACGGGAGTTTCTCAAACAAGTTCCATGGGTCTAGATACTGGCAAAGCCAAGAATGCTGTTTCTTCCATATTTGCAATAATAGACCAGCAATCGAAGATAGATGCAAGTGATGAGTCTAGTATAACTTTAGACAATTTCAAAGGAGGAATTGAGTTCCGTCATGTAAGCTTTAAGTATCCATGCAGGCCAGATGTTCAGATTTTCCATGACCTTAGCTTGACTATCCATTCTAACAAGGTTCGTATGGCTCAGTACTTTTGGTGTTTTCAACAACTAGCACAAAAAACTCGAACAAGTTGTTCACATTGGTACTAATTTTTTTTTTTTTCTCAGATAGTTGCCTTTGTTGGAGAAAGTGGGAGTGAGAAATCCACAGTCATCTCATTGCTGCAAAGGTTTTATGAACCTGATTCTGGTCATATTAAACTTGATGGAATTGAAATTCAGAAGTTTCAAGTGAAGTGGCTGAGGCAGCAAATGGGTCTCGTGAGTCAAGAACCAGTTTTAAAACTGGGCTAGTTTCAATTAGTTTTTGCTCCTGTCATTTAATGAGTTCCTGTGTTCATTTAATTTGTGGATTTTTTATTTTATTTTGTGAAATATCTTTTCCGGCGATTAAACTTCGTCTGAAATAATTTTTGACACTAAACTTATTATTTCCGGTGACTATATATCGCAGGAAATAACTTTTACCGGCATTTTAGAGTATTTGCGGCGAATATTACAAGTTTTCCCACCAATTTTATTAAGCGGCAATTTATTTTATTTTTCACGACGACTGCAATTTGCCGGTATAGATTAATACCAGCGATATAATGATCGCTGCAACTGAGTTCACAAAATCAATAACTCAATTGCAACGTTTTAAAAATCGTTGGTATTGATGTATACCGGCAAATTTTTATCACCGCAATTGTTATTTCAAAACCATTTAGTCTATTGCCGGCGATTTTTCATCTTTTAGCGACAATATTAAATCGCTGGAATTGAACTTTCCCAACGATTAACAACTGAATTGAACATTGCAATTGCGACGATAAATGGTACTATTTGCGGCGAATTTTATTCGCCGGTAAAGAAAATATTTCTTGGCGATTCTTGGCTTCCGTTGGACTAGATCTAAAGTAGGGCGTTAATACCGGCGATCTTCCAGCGACATAAAAATCGCTGGGCTAGATGTATGCCAGCGATTTTGTGGGTATAGCCAGCGATACATAATCGCTGGTAAAAGTGTTGAACCTTGTAGTGAAGGAGGAAACTCATTGACACTATTAGTTCATACATAATGATTTGTTATTGTCTATGAGTGTTGAACTCAAGGTATTAACGTGATCAAAATGTGTTTCTTGCATTAAGTATATGAATATCATTACAAGGTTTCCTGTACAGATGACTCTAGTTTTAGAGAAATATGAGCATGTGAGTTTTACATTAAGGCCTCATTTGGGAATGACTCTAGTTCTAGATCTTGGTTTATCCATTTTAATTTTAATTCTAACATCAAGTATTAAATAGTGGTAAGGGTGATAAATGTATGATATTTAAGAAGATGAAATTAACTACTACATATCAGACCTTGAACTTTAGAAATGAAAATGGTGAGATCTTATTCTTTTTGTATCTAATGGTTTATTTAAGAGGTATTATTATTTGAAAAGTAAGTTTCGAATAAGATCTTATCTATGTTGATACATTTTTTGGGATTAAGCTTGAGTGCAAATGTTTATCTTTATTTATTTTGTCTGTATAAGTTTCAAATCAAATTGTATAAATGTTTATACTTATGAACTCGAGCACAAATGTTCATGTTTTAACTCATTTCAAAATGGCATTTATGTTGGTTCTATTTTTTCCTTCCAATAAAATTTATTCATTATGCATTCATAATGCTTTTGTTAAAAGTTTTCTATACTTATAGGCATGTATTGAAACTATGCGAAATATTATTTATGAAAAACTTTTATAATTTATGGCATAGAAGTTTGAAGCATGATTAAAGAAAAATTTTATTTGTGGCATAAAATTTTGGAGAATAATTCTAAATAAAAGTTGTAAAAATTAGTAAATAAAAGATTTTTTGCATTTAGATTTTCTAATCTCAATATGTGTGTTGATTTGTAAAAAAAGAAAGCAAAGAAAAAATATTAAGAAAAAATGAGACAAGGAATATGGAGTTTCTTGAGATAAGACATATAGATACATGTAGACCTTTTCTATATAATGTTTGATAGATAGAAGTATTTCGTTACTTTCATAGATGATTTTTAAGGTATGAATTTATCTATCTGCTATATGAAAAATCTCAAGTTATTGGTAATTCTTGAAAGACTTCTCATGAGGAGGAAATGCAGCTAGTAGAAATGTGAAAATCGTCGAATTGGATTGAAATTGTAAGTGCCATGAAAAGTATTATTAATCAAGTCATAACCCTGATTTGTTTTATCAACTCCTTGAGAACTATAGTAAAATTAAAAAATAATGGTGTAGAACTTATATTGTGTTTTTAGTAAGGTAGTCTTAATGACTTATTCTTTGAGTTGTATATTCATTTAAGGCATATATATGTATGGATAATCAGACTAAAGTAAGATTTTATAATCTAAATGAGAGAAAGTTGAGCCCTGTACAGTTATTGAGTACATTATCATTATTGAGTACTCAATGAGATTTAAATGATATAGATTGCATTGTTTCTAGTCATGATCTTAGTATTAAGGAAATTGAAATGTCAAATTCCTTAAGGTTGGCAAAATCAATAGGAGCATAGAAACTAGAGATGAAATTGTTGTGTAGTGCATTCGTGCATCTTCGAAAATGCTTGTAGTTTTTTTATTTTTATTTTTTTATGATCATCTCAATTATTAATTGATAGTATATATTATTTTATATTTTATATGGTCAATGACAATAAATTAGATAAAAATTACATCTTTACAGTGAATTTTTATTAGATTTAACGCTTATGGTAGACAGAAGGGGAGATTGAGAAGTTTTGAAAGTTCGAGGGTCCACTTTGATGCAATTAGTAGTTTCAGAGACATATTATAAATTGAGTAAAAATTTGAATGGATAAAATATAATTAACCGTAAAATATCAAAATGACGTTGCTAGGTCAAATAAGAATAAGAAAAAGAAAGGGAAATTGTTTTGTTGCACTGATAGATTGGGGTCAAATAAGAATAAGATGACTTTGCTACAGATGAGATGAAACTTGTTGAACCATTCAAGTTATTATAGTTAAAAGTAGGATGGGTTTATTTTAACTAAGAGTAATGCTAGAGAGAAATCACTATAGTAGTGCACATTTTATACTCACTGCGTGACTGCTTCTAGTTAATTGTTTCCAATACTCATTTAGGGAGATGTGTGGTCTAGATCGATGATACCACATCATGTATGCAAAATGAATATTCTTAATAATAACTTTTATCTATATTTATTCTTTGACTAATCCACTGCACTAACAGACACAAGACCACCCAACACGGTGTGCTATCGTGGGCCATTTTATTGCCTTGTCGAGAAGGTGACTTTTTTGACTCCTAATTTGTAGTGGATCTAGAGGAGTGGACGAAGACTTCCCTTCCAACAACTCCAAAATACATTGCACCCAACAACTCTTGTTTGAAAATTAAAGTTTCCATGCCAATGCAACGGGTCTCCTTTCATTGATATTAACATATAGAAAGACGTTAATTTAGATGTGTTAAAGTTTCTTTAATTGTAAGACATATAATAGGAGAGAGATAAATATATAAAGTAGATCTTTTAATATTTATAATTAATTAAGTAAATTATTTGAGGAAGCATTTAATGTTTAATAAATATTGTGGAATCATTTTATATATAAATCTTTTTTTTTTCAGTCTTAGCACAACGAATTTATAAAATTATCGAAAAGTCTAAATCCGAAAGAAATATATATTTTAAGAGAAATGATATTTACAATTTTAAGAATTGTAATTTTGCATAATCATTTAAAAAAAAATTTAAAATTCGCATAAAAAAGTTATTTTTTAATAATAAAAAATAAGTCAAACTTGTTCAACTTAAAATTATTTCTAACATTAGTCATATTTTATTGGAATATCCTGCTTCTGAGTCCTTTCCGACTTTTATTATAGCCTTGACTTTGTCAACAATAGTTTACTGTCATCTTAGTAAAATGAGAAATACTCTAGTCATAAAGAGATTATATAAAAATAATTTTACAAACTGACATGATTTAATGTGGTTCATCAGATTATAAAGTTATTTTTATTAAAAAATAGATCTAACGGATCAGATAAAATCAAATCAGTTTATGAGATTATTTTTGTGTAATTATTTTATGAATGTAGCAATTCTCATTTATTTATTTATTTATTTTTCATAACAAGTACGTGGTCATATATGGATAATGAGTAGAACAACTTAACTATTTTAATATGAATAAAATAAAAAAAAATAAAAAAATATATAGTATATAATATGAGATGCTGAGTAGCATAATACATTCATTTATACCTTTATCTCTATCTGCCTTTTTATTTATTTATTTTTAATAAAATATAGAGAAAATCTATATAAGCTTTTGGTCGTGTTATTAAAAATGGTTAGTTAAAATTAAAAGAAAAAAGAAAAGAAAAGGAGTTTTATTTAGTTATTTGAGACAGAAGGGTTAATGAAGCATTTAATAGGGTTGGTGCATTTCTTGAAAATCGAAAAAATTGATCAAAATTAAATTATATCATGTAAATAATATGTAGTGTAGAGAATTTATAATAGATATTTTCAAGAAATAATATAACATGTACATGTTTATTTTTTCCTCCAAATATCCCCTTTCATTTCTCTCAATTCCTTTTACATTTTCTTTATTCATAACATGAATCGCCAATAGGGCTTTCAGATTATTGGTCCAGACGAAAAAAGTGACCGAATTGGACCGATAGTCATATTGGTCATTCTCGGGGTATGATTTTTTTGGATCGAACTGAATCGAGACCGACTGAATGTATATATATATATTTAAATATTATATATATAATATATTATTTTATATAGTAGATGTATAAGTTAATTATATAATTTTCATCCAAAGAATCACCATTGACCATATATATAATGAAATTATTTAATATTCATTAATCATATATAAAATGTTAAAGAGATAATTTAATTTTAATTTTATTAATTTTTTGTATTAAATTTTCTGTTCAAAAGAGAGGAAAAAATGTTCCAGGACCAAATTGGACCGAATCTACCGATATCTAACGTTCTGGTCTGACAAAAATGATGTATCGAAATTTTCGATCCGTAACTCCCAAGACTATATCAGACCATACCGATTACATCCCTAATCACAAGTACACTTCAACCTCCTTTTATTTCCTTTTTTTATTTTACTTTTATAACATTTCAATTTTCATCTATACCGCATGCAACATGCATAGCAAAAAATTAATGAATTGACAGAAAACAATTCAAGTGTTGACTTAAAAAAAATTAACTTGTTTAATTTTCTAATTTTTAAAATTATTTATCCAATGGCCGATAATCAATATAGCCATTTATATTGTTTCACACAAGTTTCTTTTTGGGATTTGGTCACTCGGTGGTTATTTTGGATTTTATCCAAATGTATCGAATTTGTTATAAACGATAGAGATAACTTTTTTTTGGAGTTAAAATAAAATAAATTACAGTTTTATCTTTCCCAATTGTCTAATACAATTTGGAAATAACAAAGATAATAAAAAGCTTGATTTCATATTCTTCAAATTTCAGATAAATTGAGACATTCGAACTTTACCAAATGTTGTCTTTTAATCTTTTTTTCTTGTTTGTAGTGCCTAAAAAGTCAAAAGTGAAAAGGGATATTTTTGTCTTATAACTGAGTTTCTTTTTAATTTTTTTAATTTTCTTATAAATATATTATTAAAGAGAAATTATATTTACAAGTTGATATATAAAACACATATAATAAAATATTTGTATAGCATAATTTAATTTAAAATTTAAATTTTATAAATATTATTTAAACGATATACATATTTTATTTTATTTTAAGTGATGTAAATATTCTATTCTATTAACCAATTTAATAATAAAATAATTTTTATTAAAATATTATAAATTATAAGGAATCTTACCACACTCGTACCAGACCCTATATAAAAATATACATAAATTGTTTTAGTTTGTCGGCCATGCAACTCCACAAAAATTATAAAACACCAACTTTTCTACAACTTTTATACAATTAAATAATTGCTATGGACAAGCAGTTGAGCACTAAATCGCATATCAATATTCATATAGATTTTTTTTTATTAAAAAAAAATAAAAAAAAAAATTTAAGAGAAGAAGAAAGTCTTATATCTCATAAAATTTATTTTCATCTTGAATTTATCTTATTTTATTAAATGAATATCTTATTTTTAGAATGGGTATGCGGTTTAGTGCTTACACTCGATTGCATTAAGATTTTTTCATAAAATAATTATGGCAAAAATAGTTTACTAGTTTTCATTCAATACTCCAGTCCGGTGTACGTACCACATCATAAATTATTTTACTGTCCAAGTGGAATGCCCTAACATTAAAATGATCACATTATTCCAAGGGGCACATGCACCTGAATTAAGTAATACAAGAAAGAAATCCAATATGTCTTAACAAATCATGCATTGTGATGGTTACGTTTTCATCGTGCGCATCAGAAAGACGTGCGAAAACACACCATAGATTTAAAAACAAAAAAGACATCTTTAGGGTCTTCCATGCATGCGTAGTCGGCCGGCAGTTTCCTTTAATTTCCTCCGTTTTCTAAAAGAAAAACTGAACCAGACCACTAGATGTCCATTTCTTTTAGTTGAGGCACTTGGGATTGTCTGCTGCCTTTTTATCAACTTGTACATAAAATAATCACTTCATGCACGTAAAAATAGAGGGAAAATGCCAGAAATACCAAAACAAAGTGGTTGAAATAATCTGCTGCCACGTACCTTGAAATTAGAGCATTCTAGAGGAGAGTCTTAACTCCATATATAATATACATACAGGGATCAACTCTCTCTTCATAGCTCTATTCCTTGGCATATCTCCTCTCTCTTCTTATTTCTCGATCATAAATCACCATCCACAATTATGGCGGCCATCAAAGTACATGGAACCGTTTTCTCAACAGCTGCGGCTCGAGTTCTGGCTACCCTTTATGAGAAAGAGGTTGAATTTGAGTTCGTTCCGGTAGACATGAGAGCTGGTGAACATAAAAAGGAGTCCTTCTTGTCCATCAATGTAAGGAAAAAGAAGCCATTAATGTACCGCAACGGTTTAATTAGCACTTTTATAATTCTGCTGAATCTAATTTATTATTGTGGATGCAGCCGTTTGGTCAAGTTCCAGGCTTTGAACATGGAGATCTAACGCTCTTTGGTAAAGTTCATAACTTCATATGTAACCGGCAGAGATTACCTAATACTTTCAGTGCATGAATGCAATTAGTGTGATTGTCATGATTGGACCCTTTTGTACTGCAGAATCAAGGGCAATTACAAAGTACGTTGCCAACGAGTTTGCTGAGAAGGGGACCGACCTGGTTTTCGGAGACTCTAAGAAGAAAGCGATCATAGGGGTGTGGATGGAGGTGGAGGCCCACCAATTTGACCCGGTAGCTACGAAGCTTACCTGGGAGCTGGCAGCCAAGCCAGCGTTTGGCATGGCTACAGATAAGGCAGTCGTGGAGGAGAACGAAGCTAAGCTGGCTAAGGTCCTTGATGTCTATGAGAGTCGACTGGCTGAGTCAAAGTACCTGGGATGTGAAAGCTTCACCTTGGTGGATCTGCACCACCTGCCCAATATACATTACTTGATGGGCACTGAGATTAAGAAGCTCTTTGATTCCCGCCCCCATGTCAGTGCGTGGATAGCCGATATCACAGCGAGGCCAGCTTGGTCGAAGGTCATTGCCATGCAAAAGCAACAGTAAGGAGTAAACTGTTGTCGTGGTGCTCTAGGGGGTCATTTGAACTCAATAATTATGTGTTTTTTTCTTAATTTTTTGTTCCTAGTGTTTCAAACTCCCCATGTTCGATGTCTGGACCTGTGCTTGTTTTCTCTGAGTTGTTACTGGTGTTTTGCCTTCAATCTTTAAGTTGAAGGGCTTCTAGTTTATGCAGTATTCCGGTGTCCGTACCACATCGTAAATTACTTTACTGTCCAAGTAGAATGCCCTTACATTACAACGATCACATTATTCAAAGGGGCATATGCACTTGAATTAAGTAATATAAGAAAGAACCCACCAAAAAAATAAAATAAAAAACAGGAATGGTAGAGAGGAGCATCTAGATCATGAAAGAGCATATATATTCCTATAGATACCCAAAACCTCTCTGATCTCCCAGGCCACAAAATTATTTTATGATTGAGCATATCTCCTTACTTTACTGTTCATAAGTATGATTGAGGAGGACAAAGATTATGATGAATAAGAACATTACTATTTTTTTTTTCCTTTTATCTTATGGACAAGACCTCCAATAAAGTTTATAATTTGCGCCCAAGCCCTAGTTTCATAGGGAGTGAGAGTAAAGTGAAAATGAATGAGATTTTCTAAGGTTTTTTTTTTTAATTTAAATATTGTCTATATATAATTCAGAGAGAGAGAGAGATATTGTCTATATATATTACCCATAAATCCAATATGTCTTAACATTTAATATAGTAAAATTTAGATATTGTGTATATCATTCCTTAAATTATATAAAATATCCAAATTATAAAAGGCCTGGTCAAACATGGATGGCTTGACAATATCAAATTCATTGAAAAAAGTGGCTGCTTTTCAGGAAGGAAAATATTTTAATTATAAATAAATTACATAAAAATAAATTTATAAATTGATTTAGTTTGATGTTGTACGTTAATTTATAAATTTATTTTATTATAAAGTAAATCTAATGAATTTCATAAAATCATATTAGTATGTGAGTTTACTTTATGTAATATCTTTGTGTATGTAACAATTTTCTTTTAAAAATAAATGGTTTGACAAGTTTTATGAACTCGAATGATATAAATTATTTGGTATTTTATCATTTTTTTATTTTTTATTTATCATGTTTTAAGTATAAAAAATTTCATAAAAATAAATTTAAAAATTAATAAGTAATATTTTAAATTATAAAATTATTTTTATTATAAAAAAAATTTAATATGTCTTCAAGAACACATCAAATTATAAATTTATTTTTATTAAACATCCTTTACAGCTGTAGAGGCCAGAGCCCTCTCAATCTAAATTCATGCATTGTGATGGTTACGTTTTCATCGTGCGCATCAGAAAGACGTGCGAAAACACACCATAGATTTAAAAACAAAAAAGACATCTTTAGGGTCTTCCATGCGTAGTCGGCCGGCAGTTTCCTTTAATTTCCTCCGTTTTCTAAAAGAAAAACTGAACCAGACCACTAGATGTCCATTTCTTTTAGTTGAGGCACTTGGGATTGTCTGCTGCCTTTTTATCAACTTGTACATAAAATAATCACTTCATGCACAATGCCAGAAATACCTAATACTTTTAGTGCATGAATGCAATTAGTGTGATTGTCACGATTGGACCCTTTTTTACTGCAGAATCAAGGGCAATTACAAAGTACGCTGCCAACGAGTTTGCTGAGAAGGGAACCGACCTGGTATTCGGAGACTCTAAGACGAAAGCAATCATAGGGGTGTGGATGGAGGTGGAGGCCTACCAATTTGACCCGGTAGCTACGAAGCTTACCTGGGAGCTGGCAACCAAGCCAGCGTTTGGCATGACTACAGATAAGGCTGTTGTGGAGGAGAACGAAGCTAAGCTGGCTAAGGTCCTTGATGTCTATGAGAGTCGACTGGCTGAGTCAAAGTACCTGGGATGTGAAAGCTTCACCTTGGTGGATTTGCACCACCTGCCCACTATAAATTACTTGATGGGCACTGAGATTAAGAAGCTCTCTGATTCCCGTCCCATGTCAGTGCGTGGATCGCCGATATCACAGCAAGGCCAGCTTGGTCCAAGGTCCTTGCCATGAAAAAGCAACTGTAAGGAGTAAACTGTTGTCGTGGTGCTCTAGGGGCTCATTTGAACTCGATAAGTATGTGTTTTTTTCTTCAATTTTTGTTCCTAGTGTTTCAGTCTCCCCCTGTTCGGTGTCTGGACCTGTGCTATTGTGTTTTATCTGAGTTGTTACTGGTGTTTCGCCTATTATTTTGATGGCGAGTTAAACAACGGAAGCTAGAGATTGACATTGAAATTGAGAAAAAATTACAAATAGAGAGAAACTTTGAGATTAAGATTTTAATATAAAATAAATCGATCATCTTTTCTGAAACCCACAAGTCAGTCTTAAATAACTAATGAAAAATGATAAAACTGTAATTAGAGCCAAAGAATAGAATACAAAATAAGATAACTATGACTAAAATTTAGACTAAGAATCCGGAATAAAAGTGTTACTAGTCCAGAGACTTGCGGTGCCCACGAAATAGGGCACAGGGGTCAAGAGACCACACAACCCTCGTTGTAAACGAGGAACAAACCAAACAACCTGTCAATCACGGAATTAAGGGAAAAGACCTCATAACATCAAAGCGAAAAGCGACACGATGAAAAGCCAAAATTGGCTAAATGTTCACTATAAGTACTATATAGAAATGTTCACAATGTTTACACAATGAAAACTTGCTATCACACAAAAGTGTCCACAAAGCTTAAGAAACAAGAAAGCTAAGAGCTAGGGCTGCTAGAAGGTGGAGGTGGGTGAGAATCATCAAAAGCATCGAGCATGGTGTCCCGGCCAAATGCGTCGACAAATCGGCGCGAGGCCACATCAGGCTTAAACATCTCCAAGTCTAGGCACCTTAAGTCAGCGCCCAAGGCCCATCTTTCGAAAAAGATAGTTATAGGAAAAGTAATCTAGGATGATCCAATCACCCGGAATGTGCAAGAAAACTCAAGAAAGTCCAAGAACACATATGGAGAAGAAACTGAATCTTCTGAATTATCAAAAGTGAAAGTAAAGTATAGAGTAGTTCATATATATATATACAAGAGAAGAGTGCATGTGCAACGCATGTGCAATAAACTAAATTAACATTTGAAGTAACTATTTACAAACTGACTACTAACTAATTATTTACAAGTGACTATTTACATACTTCAATCTCCCCCTCAAGATAAGTGTGAATGTCAAGAACACCCATCTTGAAAAGAAAATAAAGAAATTGTGCAAAAGGTAAAGCTTTGGTGAATATGTCAGCTAGCTGATGCTGAGAACTAACATGTAGAGTTCGAAGTACACCAGATTATGTCTTCTCAAGCACAATATGACAGTCAATTTCTATGTGCTTAGTTCTCTCGTGAAAAATAGCGTTTGCTGCTATGTGAAGTGTAACTTTACTATCACAAAATAAAAATGCTAGATAGTGATGAGTAATGCCAAAATCTTGAAGTAAAGCAATTAACCAAGTTAATTCACAAGTAGTGGAAGTCAAGGCTCTATATTCAGCTTTAACTAAATATTTTGAAACTATATTCTGTTCCTTTGATTTCCAAGAAATTAGAGAGTCTCCTAAAAATACACAAAACCCAGTCACTAATTTTTTGGTGACTGGACAAGTTGCCCAGTCAGAATTTGTCAAGGCCTTCAAGTGTAATGAGGAGGACAATGAAAGAAAAATTTCCTGACTAGGTTTACCTTTGAGATACCTTAATACATGATGTGCAATATCTAAATGTGTTTGGGCAGGTTGATCCATGAATTGACTTAAGATTTGTACAGAATAAGCCAAATCAGGTCTTATTATTGTGAAGTAAAGCAATCCCTCTACCAATCTTCTTATAAACTGTGGGATATTTCAACAATGCAGAATCTATTTTTGCCAAACACAAGTTAGAGCTCATGGGAACTTTAGTTAGTTTACAGCCAAGAAAACTAGTATCAGCCAGGATTTCCACGGTATAATGTCATTAACAAAGTGAAATTTCTTTAGAAGTTCTGGCCTTTCTAATCTAAGGAAATACTTAAGATCTCCAAGATCTTTAATCTGAAAAGTACTATGGTTAATGGATTTTATGTCTTGGACAACTTTAAGATCACTGCTAGCCATAATCACATCATCAACATATGTCAAGAGGGCAAGAAATGTAGAACCAGAAACTCTAGTGAACAATGAATAGTCATATTTGGACTGCGTAAAACCATGTTGTAAAAGGCAGCTAGTGAGTTTACAATACCATTGCCTTGAAGTCTATTTTTGGGCATATAATGACTTTGTTAACCTGCATACCTGAGTCTCCTCCTTGTTACCATACTCTTGAGGTAGTGTTATATACACTTCCTCATCTAAATCTCCATATAAAAATACATTGTTTACATCCAATTGATGTAAATACCAATTATATGAAAAAGCAACAACAAGTAAGCATTTTACACTTGTAAGCTTGGCCACAAGAGAAAAAGTTTCAATAAATCCAACTCTTCTTGTTGAGTATACCCCTTAACTACAAGTCTAGTTTTATATCGTTCAATGGTCCCATTTAATTTGCATTTAATTTTGTACACCTATTTACAACCAATGAGATGTTTATCAGGAGGCAAGTCACTTAGAACCCATGCTTGATGGTAGCAAACAGCAACTCCCATGCTCGACGACAACGAGGATAGAAACACTTGGAGACAACTGTTGCACGTCTCTCCTCCTTCAGCATCTGTGATGAGGTCTCTCCTCCTTCAGCATCTGTGATGAGTCGTCGCTAGCTCGTCGAACCCACATACCACAATCTCTCTCTCTCTCTCTCTCTCTCAATCTCTCTCTCTATATATATAGGCACAAGGTTTTACAATTATGAAGGAACATTACAAAATAAACAATACGAAACAAAGTATCCTCCTTTTTTAATATTCTAGCCGTTAATATATTTCTCCAACGGTGTTCGTAGTTTCGAAATTCCTAGCCATTGGTGCCTCAAATTAAAAAAAAGAAAGAAAAAAGAAAAAATACCTAGCGGTCACTAATTTTATCCTTCTCTACTGTTACTACTTTTATGTTAAGGAGATTTGTCACTATTTTTTATACACCTAAAATTTTTTATAATTTATTTTAAATCAACTAATATAATTATGACACTTCATTAAAAAATAAACTCCATTTGACTTAACTACCTTTAATTTTAAGTAGAGTAGTAAAATAATTAGAGACTAATGTATGTTTATCATTTTCCTTTTCAAATTACGAAGAATATATATAATTTAAGATTAATTTTTCTTTGTGGGGAAATTCCTGACCGTTGGATAAATATCTAATCCAAATGGTTACATATCCTTCCATGCTTTTTAAGTTGCAGGATTTTCTAGCAACTCGGTTTCCTGATCTTCATTTTTAATTCACATAGACATACTAGTTAAACGTGTACATGTTTGATTCGAGTTATTTTATTCTGATGTTGGTATATAAAGTATATCATTTAAATTATAAGAATTAATTTGTAAGATTTAAATTTTAAAATATATTTTTGAAAGCAATGATCTTATGAAAGCAATGATAATAATTATTTTTGAATTAATATAAATGAATTTTCTGTCAAGTGTAAAGAAGCTAAAAAGTATAAGAATTAACTAGCCATTTTTTATGTCACATTTAGTAACATATAGGCAGATGATATAAGGTTGTGTGCAGTGTTAAAACCAAAATTAATATATCTAGACAAAATTAAAAATAAAAATCAACATGATATTTTATAAATCTCATTGATATGTATTTTAATATATAAAACAAATTGAGATAAGTTGAAAAAAAAAAAAAAACTGTCCACTGTTTAGGCGGGCGCTTGGGACCATGCCTTTTTTTTTTGAGCGCTTGGGACAATGACCTTAAGAGCATGTATATGTAATATTCCTGGTGGTTTAGGTCTGGAATCTCCTTCCAATTATTTTCAGATCAAGTGGTGACTGCTTTCTGCTTCTCATCTACACAAAATATTCCACGAAAAAACACCACCCCAAAAAAAAAAATCAAAGTCATTGGTAATATCAGCTGCCACGTAGCTTGCAAAAAAGCATTTGTCTTCAAGATAAGTCTCGAGTCTGGGACTACTTCAGAAGTATATATAAAGTCTACTTCTATAGCCATTGTTCCTTGCGTTCTCTCTTCTTTGTTCTTAATCACGTTTCACAGCCCGGCCACAATCATGGCAGCCATCAGACTCCATGGAACGCCTTACTCCACTGCTGTGGCGCGAGTTCTCACTACCCTGTATGAGAAAGAGCTTGAATTTGAGTTTGTTGAGATAGACATGAAAGCTGGTGAACATAAAAAGGAGTCCTTCCTGTCTATCAACGTAAGAAAAGGAAACCATGCATCCATGTTTGTTTACCTCAACAGGATGAATCAATAACTATTACTCTTACAGCTCTGTTTTTAATCTTATATTTCCTTGTTGATGCAGCCATTTGGTCAGATTCCAGGGTTTGAAGATGGAGATCTAAAGCTCTTTGGTAAACTTTATATGCAATTAGCAGAAATGACTTAGTAGGGTGAATGAATAAAATTAGAGTGATTATGATTCTTGGACCTTTTTTTTACTGCAGAATCAAGAGCAATCACTAAATACATTGCCCAGGAGTATGCTGACAAGGGGACCCAGTTCAAATGCGGAGACTCTAAGACAGCAGCAATCATAGGGGTGTGGATGGAGGTGGAGGCCCACCAATTCGATCCGGTTGCTTCGAAGCTTACCTGGGAGCTAGCATTAAAGCCTCGGTATGGCTTGGCTACAGACACAGCAATCGTGGAGGAGAACGAAGCAAAGCTGGCTAAGGTTCTTGATGTCTACGAGAGTCGACTGGCTCAGTCGAAGTACTTGGGATGTGGCTGCTTCACCTTGGCGGATCTGCACCACCTGCCCTGTATTCACTACTTGCTGGGCACTCAAGCTAAAAAGCTCTTTGATTCCCGTCCCCACGTCAGTGCATGGGTAGATGCTATCACAGCAAGGCCAGCTTGGTCGAAGGTCCTTGCCCTGCAGAAGCAGCAAGGATAAAGCAGCTGTTTGTCCTCAATAAGCACGTGTATCGACTTGATGTATTCTGTTTTTATAGTGTTAATGTCTCCTACGTTCAGTATGAGGACTTGTGTTTTTAGGTTTGCTTTCATAAGTAGTTAAGGGAGCTTTGTCTTCAATCATCATTACTATGTTTATGAAGCATATTTTAAATAATTACTCTTGCGCGCATATTACCAATTCGTATGCTACTTGGATGAGTAAAATTCAAACAAGAAGATTGTGCAATCCCAACTGTAAACCCTTCAATTTTGAAAAATAGAGGCTGACTGAATCAACGCCTTGAGTAAGAGAGTGAATGGACTGTTTCAATTCATAAATTCTAGGTCCATTATTTTGTGCAAAGTGTTGCTCCAACTCAAGCCATAGGGCATGAGCTGTCTCAACATACACAACACTATTCTTAATTTCGAGGGACATAGCATTTTGGAGCCAAGTCACAACCATATCATTACATTCAAGCCATGATTCCAACAATTTATTTGGAGAGGTGGGTTCAAGAAGGGTTCTATCAATGAACCCTAATTTCTTCTTGATTCAAAAGGAGCGACGAATGGTGCGAGCCCATGAATGGTAGTTCTCGACAGTGAGAAGGTGGTTTGTGAGTAAGGTTGCAGGACCATTGTTTAGGTTAAGGAAGTATGGGCTGGAAGGGTCTTTAGGATTGGTGTTGAGTGGAGGGTTTGTATCGTCTTAAGTCATTATGGCTCTGATACCATGTCGGTTTTGATAAAAGCAGAAAGATAACAGAGCAAATGAAGCAGAGGAAGAAGATGCAGAAAATACTTTCTGTATATTGTGATCGATATTTCTCGTACAATAATGCATGTATATATATACATTGCAAAAGGAATAAAAGAATCTGATCCTAACAAACTTTGGTACAGAAAATCATAACAGAATGACAGCTCATCCATTTGGATTTAATCTAGAAAGTTCTCTTGATTCCACATTCTGCTGATGAGGTACAGTTGAGCTGTGAAGGGCTGTGTCTTGCATTGCTGATGTGTTTTGCTGCTGTGTACATTCTAACAAATCCATCCCTATTCTCTATGAGCTTGAAAATTCAATCTAAAAATGGCAGTTTTACATCAACTTTAAAACGCATATGCTTTCACCAACAAAAACTGATGAGAGCTCAACAATCAGAAAGTAGCATCCTTGAAGGAGATACATCCATCACCTTTCTTCAGACAGCTATTGCAGAGATTCAGCCAGGCCAGTTAAGGCAATCGAAACTGATTCAATGATTAATGCTGCGACCAAATATTGGAGCTAAAACAGAGCGTTTAGAAACTAAACAAATGTGTCCCATGATTTGCTCAATCACAAGTAGGTCCAATCAAACTATAGAGCAGAGGATCCTCCATTGAAACAAACGGGATGATTCATTCTTATATTCCAGGCAGATTACTTATTGTGCTAAGAATTCAAAAACATCCTCCAGGGGTTCAGGTCCAACAGAACTACAGCCCAAGTCCTTCTTAAGTCCTCTGTCTTTCATCATAATCCTCACTTTCTCGACGTCGCTCCATCTTCCCATCTCTGCATACAGATTAGATAGCACAACGTAGAAAGCACTATTCTCTGGCTCCAGTTCCAGGAGCTTCCAAGCTGCAAACTCACCGAATTCCAAATTCCCCTGAGCTCTAGAACCAGCTAGCAGGGATCCCCACATAGCTTTGGTGGGCTTAAAATGCATAACTTTTATGAAATTGAAAGCGTCTTCGACACGTCCAGCACGTGCATACAGGTCAATTATACAAGCATAATGTCTGATATTGGGTAAAAACCCAAACCTCCCATCAATCAGGGAATTAAAGATCCGTTGACCAGTATCTACCAACCCCGAGTGACTACAAGCACATAGCACCCCGACCAGAGTCACTTCATCGGCCTTGAATCCCTCCTGTTCCATTCTATTGAACCACCAAATAGCCTCCTCCCCACTCTTAGCTAGAGCTAGTCCTTTAATAAGTGCATTCCACGTAAGTACATTCTTTTCCTTCATGCTTCTGAAAACACCCAAACTCTCTTCAATTCTCCCACATTTTCCATACATATCAATCAAAGCAGTCCCCAAAATCACATCCAACTCCCATGCCCTCTTCTTTATAAAATCATGAATCCAAACACCCATTTCAAGGGCCCCAAAATTTGAACACGCTGCCAAGACATTAACCATAGTAACCTGATTCGGTACCACACCTGCATATTGCATTTCTTCAAAAGCAATCAAAGCATCATCATACTTCCCAGCATTCTTATATCCCGTAATCAAAACAGTCCACGACACAACATCTCTCTGAGGCATTTCATCGAACACGCGTTGACATAATCCCAAACGCCCACATGATGCATATAAATCCAACAATGCATTTTCAACATAAATATCATTAACATGACCCAGTTTTATAATATGGGTATGTATGCATTCGCCCAGCTTAAGTTCACGGAAGTCAGACAAGGACTTAAGGAGGAAAGGGAAGGTATAGTTATTAGGAAGGGTAGAGTTTCCGTGCATGTGGCTGTATATGGAGAGAGGGGTATGTGGTATGTGGGAGTGAGAAAAGGCTCTAATAAGTGTGTTGCAAATGAAAACATGGGGTCTGGATAGTTGGGTGAAGAGTAATAGGGCGGAGTCCAATAGGCCTAAGGTTTGGGAGGCAGTGATGAAGTGGTGGGCAATGGTGGTGTTTGAATGCAGGTTTTGGACGATGAGTTGGGCATGAATTTGGTGGATGTGCGTGGGATATCTGCAATTGCTTAGGAGATGGAGAATTCTGTATGTTATGGGAGTAAAAGACTTTACTGGGTTGGAAAACATCGAAGGAGGTGACTTCAAAAGCGTGCAATTAAGTTACTCTCTCTCGCACTTGATCGGATAAATATACAACACAGAGAGAGATTAGTGGCGATCCCTTTCTCCGCAACCAAACAGTGAAAAAATGATAGAGGAAAAGATGCGCATCCGGGGAATCGAACCCCGGTCAGTACCGTGGGAGGGTACTATGATACCACTACACTAGATGCGCATTTTACACTAAATCTGGCTTTATGTGCTTATAGAAATCATAATAACTACTACTAACGGTAACAATCCAAAACCCCCGCTCACAGCTGAGAGAGGGAATGAGAATAGTAGGACCGACCGGTGGAATCTCATTGGGGAAGAGCACCGTCTCCGATCTTTTCAAGTACCATGGCATCCCCGTTGTTGACGCCGACCTCGTCACTCGAGTATGTTTCTTCTTCTCCCTCTTACTAAATTGCCATTAGACCTGAAACCTACATGATATGTTATAAGCCACTGAATCCATTAGAACGCGACTATCTTTTGACCGCTATAAAACAATGAACAACAGTAGTAACGATGATTGTCACCACGACAGGAAGTATATGCACATCAAACTAGTATCCATATCTAATTGGATGCGAATCTGATGGAGAAGCTCTGGATAGATTTAAGACATTTCTTAAGACCTTTTAGCATTTGGTATCAAACTACAAATCATCATGATATGTATTTGAAATATATTAATTAGTTAAAGTCTTGACATGTATTGTTGAATGTTTAGGAGTTCACGTATCATCACATCCATATCATATTATACCTGTATTCCTGTCCATATTGGTGCTCACTACTGCAGACCCAAAAAGAAACAAAACGCATGCAATGTTACAATTGAAACAACTTAAGAAAAAAATAAAACAGAGAAGAAAACAATGTGCCGTGGAATTTCTTCTGCAGGCTCATGTTTCTGTGGAATCTCTAACAGATTGCTCTTCTTTCCCAGGACTTTGCAACCTTCTTACCAAAAACAAACCTCGCAACAGTTTCCGTTTGTTGGTTCAAAGTTTTCCTGTTTTCGCTCTGTCTTTCTGGTCAATGTTAGTTTGTTCAAACTTTTCCTGTCTTCCCTCTATCTCTTCATGGTAAATGTTAGTTTCTTCCATGGTTGGAGAATTTTGCACTTTCCTGTTTTAAAACCTTAAGCTGCCAGCAAGTCTCATATTTGGTGGAGTTTGTTTCTAGGATGTGTTAAAAAAAGGTGCTGGTGGCTGGAAAAAGGTTGTTGCAGCATTTGGAGATGACATTTTACAAGCTGATGGAGAAGTTGATAGGCCTAGATTGGGACAAATCGTGTTCACTGTTCCAGCAAAGCGTCAACTTCTTAATCGGTATGGATATTTGTATGCGTTTCAAAGTTTAAGGAAACAAAGTTCTTCATTTCTTTTCAATGCAGAATTTTGAATGGAACTTATGATGTGTTTATGGAGTGACAATGTTTCAAGAACCCTTTGTTTTTTGTTGGAAAACAATGACGAGGATTTCACCAATCTCTATTTGATATCAAATGGGAGGATAGGGTCATTATATTAAGAAAAAGAAATTTCTGATAAATAATTGTAGCAATTGGCCACCAAGGCCAAATGAATTGCAGGATTCATATTTGGTTGGAAATTTATTGTGCGGACATTTGAAATAAATGGAAAGATAAACTACTTTCATCAACTGATTTATTTTATAATAGAAAGTAAAGGATCTTGACGACTATTTGAAGTTTAGATGAACTACGCGAAGGAGCCATTATGGTCTTATTAAGAGCGCAAAGGGATGCAACCCAAGTCAATATTAGAGAGAGGAAAAAGAAAAATGAGTGAAAAGGAAACAAGACACAAGCAACTGCTCGGTACTTCTGTATTTTGCAAACAAACTGACAAGAGTTCTCTATCCACAGCCATAGTCAACATTCTACTCAAAGCCTCCACAACAGTGGATCTCCATGCCTAAGGTATTGAGAGCTGCAAAAGAAATCAACCATTGATAAGAGTACAAAACTGCACTGAGGAAGTGCAATTTGCAATCCACCCGCACCACTTTGCACCAAAGCCATATCTCCATAGCAGATCGGGGCCAATCTAGTCAAGGCAGTCATGGACAGCATTATGGTTTTATGATAGATCATGGATTTGTGTTATCGAGTGTTAGAAATAAATAGAACAAATTAATTGAATTTCCATAAATAGTTGGTTCTTATAAAGAAATGTTCATTTAATGCAGTCACTCTTGCTTTCAGCCTTGTTCCAAGTTGAATCATCACTAACATGATTAGATTGCTTGCCTGTGGGATGACATTTGGTCCTCCAAATGAAGATTAAAGAAATTGTCTGGTAAAACTTTTTATCTTGCTTAATCTAAAAGCAGCCAGAATTTAATTTCTTCAGTGAGTCTATCATCTCGGGTCAATTTCGATTGGTGTAGACTTGCTTTAAACTACATTTTGAATAATTTCTGAATTGTGGTTATTAAACTTTCTATAGGTTATTGTCTCCTTATATATCCTCTGGTATCTTCTTCGAGATTGTGAAGCTATGGATGAAAGGGTTTAAGGTTATTGTCCTTTATGTGCCTTTATTGTTCGAGGCTAAGATGGACAAGTGGACAAAGCCCATTATAGTTGTATAGGTTGATTCTGAGACACAGCTAAGATGACTCATGGCAAGAGGCAGAACAAGTGAGGAGGATGCTCAAAACAGGATAAATGCTCAGATGTCTGACGAAGGCAGAAATGGTGATTGATAACACAGGATCACTAGAGGACTTGAATGGACAGTTTAGGAAGGTATTATTTGAGGTATCAAATCCCTTGTCGTGGACTGAGTTTGGGCTTTCCAGACAGGGAGCCTTGTTAGGACTTGTTTCTGTTATTATTGCTGTTCTTCTATGCCGAAAGATCTCCATTGGTAATGGTTTGGACTCGACCTAACTACCCAAACTTCTTGTACTTATAGTGAGTATTCTTGGGAAGGAAGATTATCAAGAGATCAATTCTTCCATTTGTGTCTTACACTTAGTAAAGGAGAGTGACTGATTTTGTGAATATTTGTTTCAATAATTCTCTACCAAATTTTCAAAGCCTTTCGATATATTCTCATTGTAAAAACTTCCAAGGTAGCTAAAACAGGTATGCTTTTTTTGTGTGTGTGATGTTAAGAAACGCCAATTTGAAGTTGGACACAGCAGTGTTCTGTTCAATGGAGCTAACAAAATCTAAGTTCTTAAGCGTGGAGGAGAATGCAGGAGCTCAAAGTGAAGGATCCTAAGGAATCCATAACTGTGTAATCTTATTTGTGCTTTGTTTATCCTCGAGTTAATGAAAGCAATAAATGGGGCTATCAACTTCAGGGACCATGCAGATTTACATGTTTAATTGTAGCAAGTAGAGAACCATATTTTCTAGTTGCAAAACATCTCTGGCACCAATCACACTATTGGTTTTGAGCACTATGCTGTATCAATAATGTCCTTAATCGTTCATCGTTTTGCCTCACTGGGTAGTCAATTCTGGTATCAACTTATTTTATGACATGGTGTTCACCGTTTTTATCAGTGGCCATTGCTCTCGTTGGGCATAATCTGAGTGGCACTCCACTGCAATTGCATTTCCATGAATATAGGAACTTTCTAATCTTCATTTGCTTCAAAATTTAATCCCCTTACATATTGTTGCTGCTGTAACTGGCTAAAAGCAATTGTATTTAACCATCTGATCTGTACCTTTTTCTTGACCATTGAAAAGTCTGAGAGGTGGTTCAGTCCTGGATAAGCAAAGTCCATTTCAAGAGGTTGTGTACCGCATTAAGATCATTGTTGCTGTCAAAGTTTATTGACTTGTTTTTCAGATTGGAGGTACGTATCTGATAACCTAAAGCAAGTACCATTAGGCGTGCCTGGTGTTGTCACAAGTCACTCTTTAATTTAAAAAGCCAGGCCAAAACATTGGCTTATGACAATGGGAGATAAGTGATTGGCTATGTCGTAGTTTAGCCTGCAGTATCCATGGATTTTTTATACACATATCAAATGCTATCTCTTAGCCAGGATGTAGATACAGGTACAGAACACTATCTGCAATAAATATTAAATCCTTCCACTAAAAGTGCCAACTTTGTTTTTGATTATCTTCTTGTCCTCTTCCCCTTGGCTAACTTTGCCCATGCACTAAAGTACTCATATATTAAGATTTTGCCTTTCTGCTTTCATAAAGCACAATTGGCATGCCTAACCACTTAGCTTCTTGCTGTTTCATTGAAATGCTGATTGTCCTACATTAGACTACAGTTGGAAAGTCTTGAGCAAAATACTGCATGTATTATGAATTGTTTAGTTTTAGATGTTTGTCAACTAGAAATTGAATATGTTCATGGGTCGACCCATGAATGCAATTGAAAAATCTGAGCACTAGAGCATAAAAGGATATGTTATAAATGTTGAAGTGGGCAGTATGTATGTATATATATGTTATGATGCCAGGATAACTGGTTTGATTCTTCAATATATCCTGCAAACTTGTGCTGGTATACAGAGCGTAGAAGCTTCAGTATGTAGCAGGAGTCGAATTAGTTAATTGCATCTTCAATTCCATTGAAGTTGGTCATTAAATCGTGTCCTTTAATTCCCAACCCCACCATACAACTCAAGAACAACTAACTTGCCAACCAGCATCTGCACAATAAAAACAAAAGAAAAAGGAAGGAATATAGTACCGCACTAAGTATAATACTATTCGAGTGTGCCAAAGGTATATTACTTGTAGAGATGCTTGGTTTAATACAATAATCTTACAAAAAAAAAAAAAGTTATGTACAAACTGATATGTCTTGAAATTGTACGTCAAATTATAAAATATTTTTTTATTATAAAATAAATTTAACGATATCATCATGTAAGTTTGCTTTTTATAAACAAAAAGCTCTGTTTAAAGCTGTTTCTCCATCAACAGTACTTTTGTAGCACTAGCTTATTCATGTTTGCTATAAAAGCGATGGATTCATTTCCATTAATTAATACCATGAAATTTTCCGGGTGCAGCATTTGGACGTGAAGAGAAATCGGATGGGAAGTGGTGGATCCCTATACGTCGACACCACCCTTCAAAGCTATACTTTACTCAACAATGGCTCCATACCCAAGATCTTTGAAAATCGGGTATGAGTATCCTCATCGGAAACTCTGTCATGCATACCAATCTGGCTTTCTTTTCAGGTTTATAGCGGCTTTCCAAAATTTTCATCCACGGATCACTAATATCTGTTGACTGTTGGTTGCATCATATATTAGAAGAAAAGTTGTTAGCATGATAAATCAAAGTAGAGCAATGCTTCTCAACCTCTACAATTTCTATATATTATATTTTTTAAAATTTTTAAATTTTTTAAATTTTTTTTAAGTTTATTCTTTTTAATTTAATTCAATTCTTCTATTTATTATTTATATATTAAATATTTTTTAAAAGAAAAAAAGAATAAAAATTAAAAAAAAATATAGTGTGTGAAGATTGTGTGAATAGTAAGAGGTTGTATAGATTTTTTCATCAAAGTAGCCAGTATCTCTAAAAAGAATTATTCTCATCTGTTACTATTTATTATCTCACATCTTATGAAAAATACTTTTATATTTTATAAAAAAATAAAAAAATTATAAGTGTAGAGTGTGAGAATGAATAATGATTGATGTATAGCATTCCTCATTTTCTAAATTTAATACTTTTTTTTTTTTTTTTTTTTTTACCAAAGCCAAGAACAAAATATATTAACCAACATCCTCCATTCTCTCGTATCTTACAATACATGATTATATTTTGATAGGCAGCGAGAGAACTTTTGAGACATTATGTCATATGTGTAAAAGTCCTAAAATACTACTTTTCAATTAATAATAATTAAAAATACAATGAATATCATAAAATTTATTTTCGAATATTACAGACTATTCCATATATATATCTATAGTCGCATATATAGGACTGTTCTCATGTTATATGAATGGCTCCTAGTAAATGAGTCATGAATTTATTGTTCTTCTAAATCTGAAATGCCAGGAAGTTGAGGAAGAAAGGTTAAGGAAGTTTGACCCCTAAAGAATCACCTGAAACTTTTAAATCTCAAAGGAAGGAATAGGAAAAAAAAATCAAAACATTCAAAAAAAAAAAAAAGGATATCGAGTTGTAGACCCAGATTTCAGATTTAAAACATAGTATCCGAACCGAGTGTACCCAAGTTTTGGTATGGATTTATTCGAAACTTAAAATTAGAATCTCATTTTTCAAATTTCAGACCGAACTGAAAAAAAACTCAATCAAAATGAATTGTCTACGCATATATATAGATCTAACAAGTCTTAGAAGCTGATAACATAATTAATTTGCAGCTTGTACCATATAATAATAATTTGGATTTTAGTAATTTGGATTAACCTCGGATTTACTTGATTAGGTTTGCACCAAGCTAGCTAGGAATCAGAAGAACCTTCTAGGTTTATACATAAAAGTACAGAGAAATGATGGTGGGTCCGGAATTACCTAGTGCTAGCTTAAACCCGTCCGATCTTAGGAAAATGAAATGGAGCCCACATTAATTTCCATCTCTTTTACATGACTAAGAAAAACAAACAAAATAAAAAATAAAAATAAAATGCACCCATCGGTGCAAATACCGTCGCTCTACCTAGCATTTCTCTATAGACATAATGGTTTCATTCGATGTTGACGTGATGTGGCGTCCACACCAAATTCTCTCTCTCTCTCTCTGGTCTTTCCTCCACCTATTTTACGGTATTTTCACTCCCCAATTGACACCGCTACTTCTCCTATAAACCTTGGCTTCCTGATCAGACACCCTCGAGAAGCTAGCCACTAGATCTCTCTCTCTCTCTCTCTCTCTCTCTCTCTCGTCTAGATCTCATTGTGATGGCAACCAAACCACCTGAAGAAGCCCCAGAAACCTTGAAATACCAGGTATTCTCAATCTTTGATCCATGTCAACTCGAAAGTTTCTCTCTGATCTCTCTCTCTCATCTGTTGGCTAGTTTCTGACTCCCATCCCCGAAATCTTGCAGACATGGGTCTTGAAAGTCTCAATCCACTGCGAAGGCTGCAAGAAGAAAGTCAAGAAAGTTCTTCAAAGCATTGAAGGTTTTTGCCCAACTCTAGCACTAATACGTATGATGTGTTTGTATCCAAGCGTGCGTGCGTGCGTTTGTAGGGTTAAAAATCTATCAACTTTTGGTGTGAGTTTCTCGCTTCTTATATTCTTCAATGTTTCCAGGTGTTTATACGACCACTGTGGATTCTCAGCAGCATAAGGTTACAGTGACCGGTAACGTGCACGCAGATACTCTAATCAAGAAGCTTCTGAGATCAGGAAAACACGCCGAGCTTATTCCTGAGAAGAAAGAGAAGTCTGGAAAATCAAAGAATAACGAAAAGCAGAAGGGTGAGAAAAATAATACTGAAGAAGATGACAATGATAATAAAGACTCTGAATTAGAAGGTGGTGATCAGGTAGATGAAGACGACGGTGAAATTGAGGAGGAAGCTGGAGGTAACGGTGGTGGAGGAGGAGGAGGAGCCAAGAAGAAGAAGAAGAAGAAGAAAAAGAAAGGGCAAACCGGCAATCCGGCCACCAACGACGCCAGTCAGAATTCCGGCAATGCACAGGCAGGCAGTAATAATTCTCCGGCAGCTCTCCATGACAAGCCGGCACCATCCCTAGCGGCGATGAATCTCAGCCCCCCTCGTCAACATCATGTGTATCCATATCCACCATCTATGTATCATCATCCTCCACCACCACTCTACGGAATGAGTTACAACACGGCGTACCCTATCGCCAGCACTGCTACTGCATATTATGCCCCAGCTCCCATGCATGCCAACAGTAATACGTACTTCCACCCAGAGATCTACCAGCCGCTACTACCACTTTCCCATCCGATCGACTCGTATGCTGACGACGACGACCAGAGCCAATGCTCACTCATGTGATGATCAACTTGTGATCAGGGCCAAAATGTGGGCTATATATCTCTGATCATGAGAATTTAATGACATAAACTTTACTGAGCGATGGTCGGAAAGGATAAAAATTTGTAAAGATGGATTAAGGTCATATGAGAGATTAGGGAGTAAACTAGCGAAAAAATAAGAGGGGGGTCCAGGGTTGTTTAGGGGCACTTATAAGAGGGTGTGTTTAGTGGGTTGTCTTTATTTAGCTTTGTTAACTGCTTTTGGGCCGGGGGGGTTTCCTTAAGCTTAATTTAGCCAATTCCCTCTCACGATGATCTTATGTGTAAAGCTGAATTGTTTATGGAGATCTCTTTCTTTTCTCTTAATGAAATGAAATGACGATAGAATGGCCCGAGGAAGACTAATTACGAGTAATTCCATAATGAACAAGATCTATATTCTGCACATTTCTCTAGATCTTATTGCATTAAACATCTTTGTTGATGTCTAGTCTTTTGCTTTCAATAAGAGAAATGGTATCATGTCTGCTTTACTCTGCATTGAAAAGAAGTTTGTGGTGGTTGTGTTTAGCCTTTTTCTGAACTACTGGCCGGGCATCAGGCCAATACGTACAGGCGAGAAATGCCCTTTTCAGTGGCTGCCTTATTAATTTATTTGTTGTTTAATTTGGCCATGTCTTGTTACCAAAACTTAATATCGTTTGGTACCACAAATGATTTAGAGCTAGCATGCCCCAAGCGTACGTTTCTTTGGTCAAACAATACTAAAAGCTATATTAATTATATGCATGAATGACCAAGTGTGTTAAGTACTTCTTGAGTCGTGCCACTAGTGTTAATGCTAGCTCCAAATTTGAGAGAGAGAGATCAGTAGAATCCTGAAATATCAATCATCTTTATAGAACAAACGGATATAGCTAGCTAGGTTCGAGTCGGTTCGACCCTCGACCTCACCTTTTCTCCAGATTAGAATATTCATGATGGATTATTCCTCTTTTCTTACCATATGGAAAAGAGCGTTTTGTATGCTTTATTCTGCTCTAAATTCTTCATCCGAAATGGAAACCCTATTCCTAACTCCCTAGCTAGCTAGCTAGGACCATATCTCACCAACTTGCAGAGCCAAGAGCATCATCTTTTTTTCAATATCTGGAAAGCTCGATCGGTTTTGATGCAAGGACTGGTCAAAGATTGATTGTTACCCATATGCAGCATGGTTACTGCAATCATTCATCAGCATTATATGGTTACTGCAATCATTGAGCAGCATATGAAATATTAGCATGAATCGATTCACTTATCTTACTTAATAATAAACTCCAACATAATAATTAAAAGATGTCCTCACGTACGTACCCTTTAGATGCAAAGGTAGAACGATGTGATTTCTTGGGTCCCTCTTTGATGGGGTTTGCATTTATAGAATCTAGAAAACACCTTCCTTTTTTTTAATTCCCATACCGAAGTATCCAGGCTTTACTTTTAAACTAGTTCCCGTAGTCTTATTACAAAGAAAAATTATATTCGTAAATTTGTATAAAGGGTATTCTTGTTCGAGAAGTTGTATAATTATAAAGAAATTTTATAAAAATAAATGATACATTAGATTTATTTTATAATAAAAATATGAATTTAACTATATCATAAATAATGTCTTTAATACCGACTTATAAATAAAAGTATTTTAAGCAAAAATACCCAAGGAAATGCCCTTGATCATCATTCTCTAATCTACGTGCATGCTTTCAGAACCCGGCCTGATCCCTAGTTCAGCACTACTGGTTTTGCACCCACGGAATGCAACTTCTGGTTGTGCTAGAAATATTCAGAAATTACAGAAAATTAAGTCTAGCTGATCTGGATGGATCATCAGATCGATGCATGCAGGCCAGTCTCCTAAATTTTGCTGGTATATAGAGACAAACACAAAGGATCGATCATGCTGCATGACTCGCAAAAAAAAAAAATTGTAGATATTTTGAGATTCGTGTTGTCGATGTTCGTCATGAAGTGAAATGAATCGGGACGCCATATGTTGTACTATCCATTATAATGAAAAGATTGATGAAAAAGAGAATCTTACTCCAAAAGCAAAATGCATCTCATAATATGTTAAGGGTTTTGCCATGATCTATTATTTGAATAATTATTATTGGTACGTACGGTGGTCATCCGATCCTAAATAATGGAATTTCTTGAAACTTCTTCCACAAAGATCAATGATCTGATTACATTATCAGAGGATTTAATTTATATACATTCTCAGTAAGCTGGGCTTCCATAAGCTTGTTTCCCCTGCTCTAAAACAATGAATGAAGAGATCACAGCTTTTTCTTCAATATTTTATAATTTCATATTTTATCATATAATCTTAGCATTATAAAAATAAATACATAAATTGACATAGTTTCAATATATGATACATTAGATCTATTTTATAATAAGAATAACTTAATTTACAATTTAATATATCATCAAATCACGTCAATTTATGATTTTATTTTTATGAAATCTAAATCTTTGTAGTTAAATTAAAGCATTCCTTTTATCATTATTAATGTAAGAAAACTGCAAAGTACCAGATCAAAACGGATTGATTGAGATATAAGATCATACCCGACAAATGTTAAAACCATGATCGATCAGCTTCGTCCAATGAATGTGAAGTATAAAATCTTTTCCCCCTGAAATCAATTAACATGCATGTGTGATCAAATAATTTTCAACAATGCTTTAAAAAAGAACAATATATATATATCATAACTCATATACTATATATAATATTAATAATGATTGTTGTTGCATGGGTACGTGAAAGCATAAGATAAAGATAATGATAGATCAGCAACATTAATTTAACATATATAGAGCGAGGAAGCAAAAAATATAAAATCTTGCTTGCTATATATATATATATATATATATATATGTTTGGCAGATGATAATTAATTATCAATATTAATATTGGCACCCAATCATCTGTCACCTAACTGATCTTTCCGTTTCTCTTCATGTTTTGGCAAGCTTTCAGGCTAAGCTAGCTAGCTAGCTAGCTAGGACATGCTTCAACGATCGATCAATGGTGGTACTGGTGGGGGACCCTTGATTGGTTCTTATCATAGATGGCCACAGGCTATCTATCTACTACTGCACCACTTGAATACAATCAACCACCGTCCATAAAGTACACTTCCAATATGTAATTTTTATTATTATTTATATATACATATATTTAAATATTAAAATAGAAGAATAAAAATAATAAATTAAATAAAGATATATGGCACAAGATTTTCATATAAAATTTATAGTTAGATCCGTCACTGGATTTTTGCCGAGGAGATATTATTTGAGAGTTTCCAATCACAAGCAACCAAACTGCTGTTGAAAGTTGTTTGGAATGACACTTAGGTTGTGTTTCGATGTTGAAATGAGTTGAGTTGAGTTGAGTTGAGATGATAAAATATTGTTAGAATATTATTTTTTAATATTATTATTATTTTGAGATTTGAAAAAGTTGAATTATTTATTATATTTTGTGTTGAAATTTGAAAAAGTTGTAATGATGAGTTGAGAGTATTTAACTAACCAAACGAAGCCTTAGGAAAGGCAACAACGCGAACATAATAGTACGGAAATATATTCAACTTGTACCCTATCTGTCATAAAATGATTCCAAAGTAGAGGCTCTTTGGCCTTTTTTATTTTTTATTTTTTTTATGAAAAGATAGGTTTCAAACGGACCACCTCAATCGGTGCAAATGCATAAAATAGTAGATCCTGTGAGTGCCTCGAGATGAGAGTGAACACTTGCATCTCCGTTGGTTACGCATGTGAGATAAAATGAAATGAAAAATTTATAAATAATAATATAATTATTTATAAATAATAGTAAAATTATTTTGAGTTACAATTTTTATAAAATTTTGAGAAATGAGAAAAAAAATTAAATAAAAAAATTATAAAATTAAAAGAAGATTAGAATATAGTTTTTTAATATTATTTTTATTTTAAAATTTGAAAAAGTTAAATTATTTTTTGTATTTTGTTTTGAAATTTAAAAAAAATTATAATGATTAATTAGTTAATGATCATATGATAAAGTTGAAAATTTAAAAATTTAAAATTGAAAATATTTGTATTTAAATGGTGTTTAAATATTAAAATAAAATGAGATAATTTAAAAGTTTGTTAAACCAAACCAGGCTTTAGCTTGATTTGAGGAAATATGGCATGAGTAAAAAGAAATTGGTTGAAATCCATTGAAGGGAATTCCGGAAATATGGCATGAGTAAAAAGAAATTGGTTGAAATCCATTGAAGGGAATTCCTAAGGTATTGATCTATATATCACATCCCAAGATGCCAGCTACTATCTCCAACACAAGTCCTATCACCTCTAGAACACATTAAAGAGAATTCCTAAGGTATTCATGCTAGAAGATGCATTGAAGTTGAGCCCGACTTTAGTCTCTCATGTACATCACCCTCAACTAGCACATCTACTGGATGACTCACATCTCCCACTGCACTGGAAATATCCGATCTTGAATCAACCCTAGCAAACATCATAGAATTTGTTGTTGACATCCCCTTCTTTGATCTGGACGAATAATCCCACCTCTTGCTGCTAACATGTTCTGTCTTCAATTGACTTGCCAATCTCTTGTGCAGACTACTTCCTCCCTAGAAGTCTAATTAGATTCCTCTCAGGTAACTCTCACTTGCTCGATTATCTTGCAAGATTTTACCTTTGTACTGTGGTTCACCACCTTTAGTCAGCATGATATAATTCAAGGTGGGTGACCACTGTGAAGGTCTAGTCGTCTTGGTAGCTCTGCAAGCATCACTTTAGGTGTAGACATCCCTGTAACACTAGATGCTATGTCCCAGGCTCTCACACCTCTGCTTCGCACTGTGGTCTCAGGACCAAGCCTGACTCCCTTTCGCTTCCCCATCTTATTTACGTGACCAAGCCCGCTCTGCTGCAACCCTGTATTTTCCTGCACATCACTAGCCCCTGATATCAAATACAAAGTATTAGTTCTATTACCACATGCCAAGACTAGTGCCTCCTTCGTGACCTTCCATGCTTTTCTACAAAACGCCGTTGTATGATCAATATCATCAAGCTGTCCCATTGAGATCAAGATTTTCTTCAAATATGAAACATGTCTAACTTAATGGAAAGTCCACACACTCATCTTCGGGAGTGCAGTGCGCACATCGTTCATTCCCACTACATTCAGTGTCTCTCTATCAGCAGTGTATATCTTTCCAAAATCACAAACAACATGGTTCTACATGATTTCTTGATGTGAGAAGCCATGAAACGAAGCCCATGTATCTAACACCCAATCGTCAACCGAACTATGCACTGTAAGAAATAGAGCTTCCTATATTTCTTCAGCCATTACGTTCACAACATCATCCTCAATACTTTTCTGATTCTAGCAATCTTTTTAGATGTGGTCTAGCTTGCCACTATTACAGCAAGTGATTTGCAACCTAGATCTCAACTTGCTCATGTCGATGTTCCTGTAGCTTGACGTATCATGTCCTATGCCCCGATTGTCAACATTCAAGAACAAACTGATACTAGAAAACTGTCTAGAGTCTTTCCTGCATACCTCGTCAACTAGAATCATATCATGTACGTCATCGTAATTCAATTCATTTTGCTTGCTGAATTACTTACCGCCATTCCCATGGCCTCCAAACTATTTGACAATGATGCCAACAAAATCAACACTCTAATTTCATCATCAAATTCAATTTCTACAGACGACAATCGACTTGTGATTGTATTAAACTCATTCAAATGTTAGGTCACAGACATACCTTTTGCCATTTTCATTTTCAGATTGAATAGTTTCTTTATCAAATGTACATTGTTATTCCCCGACGACTTTTCATACATACCTAATAAAGCCGCTATGAGATTCATCATGGTTCTCTCCTTAATAGCATTGTGCACCACTGATCTAGATAGGGTGAGCCGAATAACCTCAAGAACCTGCCGATCCAACAGATTCCAATCATCATCATCCATGATTTCTGACTTCTTTCCCAACAGAGGAAGGTAAAGTCTATTCCTATAGAGATAATCATCGATTTGCATTCTCTAATAGTCAAAATATGTGTCATCAAACTTCTGGATTCCAACCTTCATGTTTTCTCTTGCCATCATTCAATCCTGAACGCTAGAACCTTAGAGCTCTGATCCAGTTGTTGGGGAAAAAACATCACACCCACAAACTACGATATAACGAGACAAATAATGAAATAAATGCAGACACACAAGAATCAAGCACACACACAACACATAATTTAACCTGGTTCGGCAACTTGTCTATGTCCATAGAGTTGTAGTGAGTTTTATTCCATAGGAGATTACAATCACACACAGTAAGTTACAAGGGATTTCCGCTACTCACAAATCTCAACTCTCTCTCTCTCTCTCTCTAGGACTTTTTCTCACTTTTTTGTGATCAACATGCTGTTCAATCGCTCTATTCACAATTTGATGGTATCAAACAAATAACATATATATATAGTGCACAATGTCAGAAACCCTAAGGTAGCAAAATAAGGTTATTCACTTAAGTAGAGTGTCGAGCACGCCTTGAGCGAATAGCCTATTCAACATTGGCCCGAGCCAACTATCAAGTGAACACTAGACTAGTTGTGCGTCACTCAAGCCTACAGTCGTGCGTGTCTCGAACAAACAATTTGTTTGAGTTTTAGAGTTTTGATTGAGCCAACTGTCGAGCGCACCTCGAGCGAACTCTTTGTTTGAGCTTTGCTTGAGTGTCTTGTCGAGCAAGAGTCGAGCGAACTCTCAGCTTGATGTCTTCTCAGCTAAAAACCAGACTCTAGGGGTGTAACCGGTCTAGTTTGGTCCGATTTTGGAGAAATTTTGGAACCGAATCGGTATATACTGATTTTAGAAATTTAAAAACTGATACAAACCAATTCATTACTAAAACCGGAACTTTTTATTTTTTCAATTTCAGTCTGGTCCGGTTTTTCAGTTTACCATTTACACGTGCGACACTATATATGTTTAATATTATAATTGTTTAAAACTAAACTTAATTTTGAGAATTTAATATTTATTATTAACAATTACTAATTTTTTAATGTTCAATTATAGTATTATAATATAAGTAGTGTCTAACTTATTAGTGAGATTAATAAACTTGAATAATAAGATTAAAATAGTATAATTAGTGTCTAATTATACTAGTATATTAATTTTATGTTATAAGAATAATAAACTTGAATAATAAGATTAGACTTTCATGTTATATTAATTAGAAATATAACATATTATATATATAATAATAATAATAACATAAAAATTATATATAATATAAAAAATTAAAAATTTATATGTACCAGTCCGGTTCAGTTTAAACCGGTTTTCAAAATACAAAAAGCGATACTGCACCGATTTAGGACTGTTTTCCATTTTTAAAAATTAGTACCGTACCATGCTGATTACAAACCGAACCAAACCCACCGACTCAGTTAGGTCCGGACCAATTCAACCAGTTTTCTGATTTTTTCTTACACCCGTACCAGACTCCATAACCCAATAGTGACAGCTTCTATCAACATATATTGAGTTGATAGAAGCAATAGGTGTTGAAGTGAGAGATATTGGTAGTTCAGATTTTTTAAGAGGCTTGGGCCTATTGAACTAATTGCAGAACTCATAGCCTGATCATTGGGCTGGGATTAAAATCGTGAGAGTATTCTTTATAGACCCACCTTTTTTAATCCAATGAGGCGTCCATAAAGTCAAATTTCTTGTTTTTAACTTCAAAACCAAGGTCTGTTTGTTGCTTGGAACAAGTTAAGGTTGTCTCAAAATATGACTTAAAAAAGGGTATTAAATTGAATATTAATTCTATGTAGATGAATTTTATTAAAAAAACGTTTTAAAATGCAGATAAAAATAGATCCTAAGTATGGTTATAAAGTGCCAAAATAAATAAATAAATACGTGATTGTTTTCAAAAGCCCAATAATGCCATAATTTAGTGAGCCAGGCCCAATGATCTTTAGCCCATAACTGTGCACAATGGATTGATCCATGTGTGCACATTGACTTCTTTAGTTCTTTTAGCTTTGATTAATGGGAGGTCCACGAGCAATTTAGTTATATTATATATTAAGAAAATCATATACACCATACTGCTATCTTATTTTTATTTCACTAAATTAGATGTGATATATTTATTATCATTAAATAATCATTTATTACATGTTTCTTTATCATCTAATGGTGATGAATGTACCACATACTACTTAGTATGATCAAAATAAGATGAGAGTGTGGTGTATAACATTATTTTTTTAAAATTTTATTTCAAATAAAAGACGTTTATATAAATTTGCAATATGGAAAACTCAAAATTTGATGAAATGACATCATCACATTAATTGGTGTCCGACGAAGAATAAAATAAGAGTAATGCTAAGTACAAGTTTCAAATAGATATACCTCATATATACAAGTGTTTTGTAAAAAAGTAAATCCCACTAATAAATAATAATTTTTTTTTACATTTTTCTAAGATAGAGTTTACTTTTTTATAAGAGCTTGTATGAAATTTATCTATTTAGAATTTATATAGATCATTTCTCATATCGATATTCGAATATAACATATAATATATTTTCGATCGAGAGGCTACAGGAAATGATAAATTATTTACAAAGATCTAATTAAATTATGAGAAACAGTACAGTGGTACTCTGTGTTGGATTGATCGTATTTACATAGCTGAGCAGTCTTATCAGCAACAATTCCAAACAAGAATATCATGCCCAGCATCTCGATCTTCACAGTTGATTAAAGGTGATGGACGTGCAATATAATATGTGCACGCCAGCCATCGACATTTGTCAAGTTGTGACATATGGATTCTATTTAAGTGTCCTAATTAAAAGTAAAGTCGAATATGAATTAATGAAAGTGGGCATCCTATGATAAGAAAATTATAAGCACGTGACAAATAAGTTGTACACATTTGCAGTCCTTTCAGAATTATGTAGCACTATTTGCATCAATTTCTAGAATTAATTTTTATTCGAGTTTTGTTGGAATTTTTGAGCTATCAATTTTATATTGGATAATACTTAATTACGTAAATATCGTATACTTATTTTTAAAAAAATAAATTTTTTTATAAAAATAAATTTCATGTTAATTTTATAACTATTTATTTTTTAAAAAAAGAGTTAACAACATTTATATACTCAATGACTATAAATAAAATTTATCTTCTAATTTATAAGAAGGAAAATACTATTCCCACCTAGTAATGTCATCGATTTTTTGTACCAATTTTTTTTATTTAATAATTAAGAAAATATTTTTTTAATAAATTTCTAATTTTTTATAATTATTTCAAGTGTTTGAAAAATGTTTAAAAGAAAAGCAAAAAATAAAAACTTTTTTGACTATTCGGTGCGGTGAGAATCCAATGTGAGTGTAGATCACTCTTTTAAGAATGTGGAATATAATATTTTTATAATTTTAAAAATAATGACTGATTTAATGATTGATGAACGGTATCACATTAACAGTACGATATATAAGAATATTTAACAATTTATAGGTTAGGATTTGTTTGATCAAGATTTGAATTTATATTCGGGCAATGGGATGTACCCAAGAGTTGGGCTACTCTACCGTTTAAGTAGTCCGCTCAAATTGACAGCATGTTATTTTGAGATTTTTTTTATTCTCTTTTTTTTTCATTTTTTAATATATTTAATTACTTTTAAAAATATATCTCTATACACTTAAAGTTATTTTCATAATTACTAGGTTAAAATAAAATAAAAAATTTTGTTAAGCGGTCAACTTAAACAATAAATTTAAAAGGTAGAGTAGTTTTTTCGGTATAAGAATTAAAAATGATTGATATATATAAATATATATATATTCCATGATGCTTATGAATAGAGCAATCTAGACTATTCATTTGTCAAGTTTCCATCATAAATCTTTAAAATTAAATAAAATAAACTTATGTTATTTTCTTACAATATATTTTAAATAAAAGAATAAACAGATTATTAACAAGAAGATCGGATCGAGAAACTGACAAATGAAAAATTATTAAAAAGACATGAGGAATCATTCGTACACAAGTTGGTGCACTCCATCAACTATTCACAGCTTCGTTGTCATCCACAAAAAACTGGAATCAACCCAATCTTAAAGAACATGTGGGTCCCAACACTCATAGCATCTTGCCATGTCATCAGACCCATACCATCCCAAGATGCTCCTTTCTATTCTTCTATATATAGATAGCCTCACAACGTCTCTCCTCTTCAATTCTATTATATATCTTAGCTTAAAACACAATCACCATTGTTAAAGAGGCCGAGTATGAAACCTTCAGCACAGATCTCCGGCGATGGTTCTCTGGCTGAAGAACCAAAGAGAACTACTGTCGGAGAAAAGCTCAGGCAGGCTAGAGAGGTGGCTGTAACAGCCATAGCCAAGTCCAGGGCTAATTGGGAGGGACGTAGTACTCTTCCAATTTCCAAAGAAATTGAGAGACGAAAGTGGAGCTACAGAGCTGAAGATCCAATAAGAACTCTGATGTTCTTGGGAGCATGGAGTCACACTTAAAACAAATTATTTTTAATCGCAGCTTGCATGAATTCGAGTAGTATTGACTTGGAAGATCAAGTAAAAAGATTTATGAGAAAAATCTCTACATTATGTATGATGTATGGAGGTTTGTACTGCAGGGCGGCTCTTGTAGAAAGAAACTAATTAATGCACATAATGTATTAATTAAATTCAATATATATAGTTGTATCAACCAGAAATCAAGAGCTAGCTAGCTATGTATAAAATGGGACAAAAAAAAAATGTTGTCTTGTCTTTAATTAAACCTATATCTCATGTGCTTTCATGATGTGTAAAGTGCTTGATGTTTTGGTTAGATCGAATTTCATTTACAAATACAAGAATATATATATATATAATATATATATATATAAAGCTGTCTAGATTTTCAGTATATATATATTTTTTTTCCCGTTCTAATCAAAACGAATTAGTGAAGAAATGACAATAAGAAGAACACAGATCACTCCTCCAAACAAAAATAGTATCACACTTCTCGAACGTACAGAGGAAAAATAGATATTGCGGCCAGTTACTGGGCCAAAGTCTGCTGCATTATTTGCTTTAACCAAACAACTGTAAATCCTAAACAGTTCTCAATGACTGTTGCAATTCTACTGATCAAGGATACTTTGGATGCTGCTAAGCGAGTGATTAAAGTCATGATCTCTTTATTCACTTCATGATAATATGTTGCTCGTCATGTCTTCCCGATCGAGGGTGATCTAATGTTTCAACTTTTGAGTGCATATAATATTTAGTTAATTAAAGGTCACATCCTAAAATAAAATATCGGTGAATTTTATGTTCTCTTTCTTGACACAATGTCTATGGAGGGGCTTCAATTCTACCGAAAAGGCCCAACAACATCTAGTGTAAAAGTCTCATCACACAATGTATGATGAGACTCTGCGGGATAACTAAAAGGGTTTTAATACCATCATAAGGGTTCGTGGGGTTCTACCATGGGTCTGGGTTATGCTGGCCGGACGAATCACTTCACTCAAGACTCAAACCCCTCTGGCACGATAGGGCTCATACTAGTTTGTTAAGGATATGAATGCATGCCTGCTTATATATCCTGAGACAGTTGGTATATTCACTCATTCAAAGTGAGTCAATAGCCGAATGTTCCGGTGTTCAAATTTCAAATAGTGGGCGAAACAATTAGTCCAGGTGATCTTAAGAAGTCAGAAGCTCTATTTAAAAAATTCAGATACGATAATGAAATCTCTCGAAGAATTTGGCTCTAAGAAGATTCCTATAATTACTGACTTAGGTATTGGAGGCGCCCTATCAAACCCCCCAAGCCACCTTACTCTTTGGTTGCAAGAGATCGGGAGTGCATAATAGTGAAACACGTCCTTAATAGTCTGCTTGTATGAATTTTATGAATTGCAAATGTTTTTAAGTGCAAGTAACTATATATATTTTAATCACGATGATTAAAATGTCATGCTTTTAACTGCAAGTAACTATATATATTTTAATCACGATGACTAAAATGTCATAAAGATTGAGAGTGAGGATTACATGACCTGAATTAATCCTGATGATTGAAAAGGGAATTAGATTTATGCTCTGTTTGGATTTATAAATGGTTTCATCTCATCATTATAACTTTTCTCCAAATTCTTATACAAAATATAATAAATAATTCAATTTTTTCAAATTCTAAAATGATAATAATATTAAAAAATAATATTCTAACAATATTTAATTCAATTAATTTAAAATTATCTCATTTCATCTCACTATCCAAACCAGCATTTTAAAGTGAATTTGGGCTTATCTATTGAGTGGAAGCTATATATGATAGTATGAGTGCATGCATGCCCTTAGACTTCAAGGTGGATTGGAAAAATCATGGAAAGCCTAACTCAAAGACAGATATTTAATGTTATTAATGTGTGGGAGAATTGCTTGGGATGTTTTACCAATTGGAGAGAGTACCGCATGCATGTAGATGGTGCAGTTTCTTGCAAAGTGGGCAACGTACACAAGAGATTAGAGAAAACAGCACTAATGGTTCGTTACATTATTTCAGTTTGGCATATTCCAAAGGATAGTATGAATTCTTACCATACGGCTAAAAGACAAAATTAATTCTAAACACAGACAACATTTCATCCTGAGCCGCACTTTCCAATAGGGGTGGGTAGTGGGGCCCACACCCCGCTACCCGGCTACCTCGCCCTACATGGAAGACCCCTAGCGGGGACAGGCTAACCCCAGCGGTGCAGAGCGAGAGGCGCCTCGCCCCGCCTCTCGCTCCGCACCCCTCCTCTATTTAATTTAAAAAATTATATTATTAATATTTATATAAATATATTGTATATAAATATATATAATTTGTTAGAAACTTGAAATTGAATTCAAATTAATGGATTGTCTTGGCCTCCTAGACCAATCTTTATAGAAGAGGCAAAAACAATACAATAATCATACTTAATTAATGTGGGAAGTGCGGGGTAGCCCCTTCTACCCATGCTGCGTGTGGGCAGACGGGATAGGGTAGAAGGGTGAGGGCGGATGGGGGAAGGATAGCGAGGTACACAGTAAAGGTTGGCGTAGGAGGCCAAATCTCATATTATTTAAGTATGATTATTGTATTGATTTGGCCTCCTATATAAAAATTGGCCTAAAAGGTCAATGTAATCCAAAATACAACTCTAATGAGTTTATATATATATATTTTTTAATGTATAAATTTTAATTTATAATTTAAATTATATTACAATTTGGGTCTAAAAATGTTTTTAGACCCAAAAATAATTTGTAGACCCAATGGGTCATTAAGTTGAGTGGGGTGCGGTTTCAACCCCACCCCTAGTACCAGGGCGGGGGGTGGGTCCACCCCGCCTCGCACTATGCGGGTACCACCCTTACTTTCCAATTAGGTCTTGTCATCCTACGAGGTACACAGATTTCCAAAACCCAGATTCTTTCGAGTATTGGCCCTGGTTATAATGCAAGTTAATCTGGGATTCACTACATGTCGAGCTCTAAGTATAGTCGGGTACCTAGATCTATACTCGAGTGAATAGTCTTACTCTAAAAGACACAAAATTAGAAAGAGTTACTTCAAATGATCTAGCATGTTTAGATGCTTATGATATCTTCAAAGTATCTCAAAATTTTGTGAATAATAATAAAATAATTTGAGTTAAAATATCTTATTGGGTAAGGAGGAAGAAAAAATGGAATAAAAATATTTTTAATAATAGGTATTGTATTGGAGTTTGTGAAAGTTAATAGATAAAATTAAAAATTTATTTGAATAATATTTTTTAATATTATTTTCGTTTTGAGATCTGTAAAATTTGTATTGATTTTTTTATATTTTATTTTGAAGTTTATAAAAGTTATATTGGTTTTTTTGTTTAAATAATAATTAAGTAATGATTAAATAAAAATGTTGAAATTTTGAAAATGAAAAATGATATATTTAAGTGATGTTTATGAATGAAATAATGAGAAATTTTGAAAATTTTGATAATTTTAAAAATTCTATAAAGTGAGATATGATACAAAATACGTTATTTCATATTGTATCTATGAGGAGATACGATAAGGAGTAATTATTATGTACACTTGTAATATTGACATATGGTACGTACTCTCATCCTTTTATAAAAGGAATTGTCATTAATAAATAGTGTTTATATTTATAATCTTAATAGCATAGTGTCCTAAGATCTTAGAAAGAGAATACAACATCATGTGTGCTTCAAGTTGCGTCCTATCCTACGACACTTGCCCATACTGCGTCCTATCCTGAGACTTGCCCAAGCTGCGTCCTATCATACGACACTTGCCCTTTTAACTTGTTTTAGGTTGTGTTTGAGTAACGAAAATACTTCAGCACTTTTTAAATATTTTCGTACTATTAGAAATATTTTACATATCAAATAATTTAAAATACTCTTAATAGAATCCATAAACTCACTTCAATTTCTATTTATAACTATTCATAAACATTCTATAATATTTATTATTATTATATATAAATAAAACTAAAATCACTATTATATATAAATAAAAAATAAAATCAATAATATTTATCACTATTAAATAAAAATAAAAAATAAAATCAATAATATTTATCACTATTATATATAAATAAAAAATAAAATCATTATAATATTTATCACTATTAAATATAAATTAAAATTAAAATCACTATAATATTTATCACTATTATATATAAATAAAAAATAAAATCACTATAATATTTATCACTATTATATATAAATAAAAAATAAAATCACTATTATATATAAATAAAAAAATAAAATCACTATAATATATAAATAAAAAATAAAATCACTATTATATAAATAAAAAATAACATTACTATAATATTTATCACTATTATATATATGAAAATAAAATTATTATAATATTTATCACTATTGTATATAAATTAAAAATAAAATCATTATAATATTTATCATTATTATATATATAAATAAAATAAAATCACTACAATATTTATTAATATTAAAAAATCACTATAATATTTATTACTAAAAATAAAATCACTATAATATTTATGGGATCCACACCTTTTTCAACTACCTATCTAAAAGTCAACAACTCAACATACTTCACACATCCAAACAACTCAAAATACTCTCAATGGGACCCACAAACTCACGCCAATCTCTACTCATAACTATTCACAAACATTCTCAACACTTCTGAAGTATTCTCACTACCCAAACGTACTCTTAAGATCCGATATGATAAATAGTAATAAGTTAAGATATTTGAGTGAGTTTTGTGTAAGAGTGTGGTATTATGAAAAACGATGATAATAAAAAAAGTATAAATAAAAAATAATCAATCAATCAATCATGTACACGACACAAATTTTACGTGGTTCGACAATGTGCCTACGTCTACATAGTGATAAATAATTTTATTAACTTGAGAAATCACAAGGTACAGTGTTTGGGATGTATTACTGTGCACATCGTACGATCATAGTGTTTAAAACACATATTTATAGGGTTACACGGCAGAAACCTTAATTTCAATTTTTTACGATATTCGCTTGAGCGCCTTGTCGAGTACACATCGAGCAAAATCTTTGTCTAGCTTTTTGCTCAAGCCATCTATCGAGTGGCTAATGAGCTAACTCTTTGCCTGGACTCCATTCAAGCCATCTGTCGAGCGAATAATGAGCAAACTCTTTGCCTGGACTAAGCTAGGCTCGAGCGAACTGAGCCAAGCTTCGCAAACCTAATATGTGGGTCCCATTGAGATGCATGAAGTAAGTTGAAATATATTTAATTTTTATGAAAAATTGAGAAAATAGTGGATCCCATCAAGTAATGAAAATACCTTAACCTATTTGGGAATTGAAATCACTTCAAATGGGCAAACTTGTGTATTCTAACATACAAAAATATTTCAAATCATCTTAACATCCAAACGTAACGGGTTAGCTGAACTCATATATGCCTGTCAGCCTCCTAGCTAAAAACATCCACTGCTCTGAAATTAGAGCCATTTTGATTGGCCCTCTTTAACATCTCAACCCCTACTGTCTATAAGCATTTTCTTCAAACTAGCAAAATTGTACTTGATCTCTTTAACATTACTGTTTAAAGTTAACATGCTAAAAGAAAAAGTACTTATTGCGGCGATTTTTATTCTGTTGTAAATAAAATCGCCGCAATAAGTCACTTTTTGCAGCGAATCAAAATTCGTTGCGGCGTTTTAACCGCGACTTGCGATTTAAATGGAGTTGGAATTATTTACAACGATTTTTAATTCTATTACGGATTTTTGTTTCACCGAAAAATGAAAAAACATCTTGCAACGGACTAAAATCGTCGCTACTTGGTCTGGGGCGGCAAAACGCACGAAATGTTTTATTTTTCCCCCCCGAGCCAGACTCATCTTCTCTTCCTCTCTCGCACGGTATGCATCTTCGTATCTCTCTCTGTCTTACTCGTTCTACCCCCTGACTTCGAACCCCAAGGCCTTCACAGTAGACCCTCACTCTCTCTCTCCACTGCAGATTTCTTGTGGGTTTGGTGCTGCGCGCGTTTGTGGGAGTTCTTGGAGTTCTGAGTTGTCGATCGGAGATAAGGCCCTTCTCCTTCTCTGCTTCTCACGAACACACCCACATTCACTTCAAGTTAATTTCCACTCCCATGAAATTTCTGTGAAATGAATTTCATTTGTGCAGTCCGTGGATTTTGGGAATTTTTCCTACGTTTTGTGTAATTTTGGGTTGCTGCTGAGAATCTCTCACAGCAGCAAGCTTCCACTCATTTCTCCTTTGCTCACACAACACTCACTTAAATTTTTCACTCACAAATTCACTCATCACAGATCGTAACTGCTCTCTATTTTTAGTGCATTTCTCTATTTTTTTAACAACAAGGTTCATGCCTTCAGATGCTTTACATGTGTTTAAGATCTATTTTATATTTCAAATTATTAAAACTTATAAAGAAAATAAAAAAGAAAGAGAAGTGGTCTTCAGCTTGTGTTTTGTGCATTCTACTAGCCTTTGTGACTGCACGCACTACAAACTTCATCAGTTATGTGGTTCTGTTTTAGTGCAGTGGCATTTTAGTAGTGAATTCAGTTGTGGTTCTTTTCTTGTGCATCTGAATTGTGAGTCTTTTTAGTGCATCTGCGTTGTTTGTTTGTTTTGTGTATATGAGTTGTGGTTCTGGATTGGTGAAATTGAGTTTCTTTAGGGTTCAAAAGTTGGTGGGGTGGTTGGTTTAAAATTTGGGTCCTACTGCTACATCTTTTTTCACATATTTTTACCAGCTTTAATTTCCATTTTGTGATCCACCAACATGCAATTTACTTTTTTTTTTTAAAAAAATCCAGAAGTTTTCTCTAAGTATTGATAGATTAAACTACTTATATATATATAAAGCATTCATAGACTATCTGCTATGAGATCTCAACACAATAAGTTGTTCTGCTTTGTATTTTTTAAAAATACATTTTGCGGATTATAAGTTATATCTAGTCAATCTTTTAGAATAGATCACTTATGTGTTAGTTTTTTGAAATCAGCATTGCCTTCAAATAGAGGTGAGGACCTACAGACAAAGTGCTTGCTGGAGCTTTATGGTCTAAAGGTAAACTAGATACACTAATCTATGACATTATCCAGAATTATTTAGATCCCTGTAGTTGTAAAATGAAGGTAAGACAACATTTGGTTGTGTTTTCTTAAATGTTGCATCAAATTCTTGTGTGCTTACATGGATTTTTTAGTTTGTGAATGCCTTTGGGGATTTTTCAAATTTTCAGATTGTGATGTACAACCTCGCAATAAGTTTAAAAGATAGGTGTACATTGTTCCATTGCATTTGGTTGAGCCTTATGCTAATACAGAGGCTCTTGATTAAAAAGGCGTGCTTGTTGTGAACTTCATCATCTCCATGGCCTGATAGAGTTGTAATTTGACAATGACTATTAGATAGAAACAGGAAAAAAGAAAAGTGAATATACGTTGTTATGTGTGATCAATTCTAGAAAATCCCCATAAATCCCCATAATATGTCTAGATCTATTTCTCATTGGTGGTGGGAAATTTAAACTTGAAAACTATAATATTGCCATGATCAGGAAAAGAAAATGCCCACACAAAATATAGTACTCAGGCATTGACATAAGTAATTTTGAACCTTTGATTACTCACACAACGATGCTAGATTGAAACCATTCAGTAACTTTTACTCTTCACCCATAAATACAGACAGAAAATCGGTAGTTACCTGAAAGCTGAACATGAATTATCTTGCGTTCTTGCTTATTTGCACATTTGGGTGAGATTGAAGCTTCTCATACATCAACCGAGCCTCATTTGGCCTGTCAACCATTACCACTGTTTAATAATTCTCCTTACATGGGCTATGCCTACTTTCTACTTTCTATCATCAACAAAATTATTATTAATCGATCAAAGAAAAAAGTATTTATCATTTCAATTCTTATTTTATAGATTATGTTTGTTCAATCATAATTTGTACTGAAATAACTACAAATAAACTTATCAACATGCTAGTGTTACTATGGTAGTATCTTAGTTACATTTTAAGTGCTGAATACTGCAATTTGCAAGGCAAAAGTCTCCCCCATTGTAAAGTGTGAATTGTATACTGGTTTCTCAGAGAAAATGTATATGTATTTTCAAATCAGATACCTTAAAAGGTTTTTGTGTCACTTATGCATGTATATTCCTAATTATGTTTCATTCTTAAATTTTGTCATTTTATTCTAGAATCCATTTTTAAGAGTATCTAGAATTGTTGTATAATTTTTGGGAAATGCCAAATTTACTAGCTCATAGCTGTATAATTTTTTATATATTTTAACGAATGACTGAGGAACCCTTGTGTTTGGTTTGTGCTTTTTGGTCTAACCTTCTCCATTATCTGTCTGTGCTATTGCTGTTCTGCCATGCAGAAGATTGGCACTTATTATTGTTGTGGCTGTGATGCTCTTTTTGGCATGTCTTGGATTTTGTAAGTCTTTTGCTATCTTCGTGTAGAAGATGAATATTCTCATCATATGGCTTATTATAGTTGTGGCTTATTTATTTGTTCTTATATCATTGTTATGGCTACTGGTTGCAGTATTTTCCAAATGATTGGGATGCAACCTCTGGTATACTTGTAAGTGATTTAAACATTAATCCCTTTTCATGCTCAATTATTAGTAGCGGTCATTGACAATTTCGGAATCAGTTCTCTTTTACTTGATTAGCTTCTATCCTTATTTGGGGGCCTAAAAGATGTCTATACTGTGTGCAATGAAGACATTTTGCACATGGATCTGTTACTAGTTGACTTGTTAATTTGATGATTGCCTGCTCTTATTTTTGCTAGTCTTGACTTGTTAATTTTTATGAAAATGTTGACTTGCTATAGAGGTTTGTGATTAATGGGGTTTCCCAAATTTCTGATATATTATATAATATATAATGGTAAATAATGTTAACAAACTCCTGATTCAGTTTGTTAATAATTGCTTATTAATATATTGAATCTTGTACTGCGCATTTGTGCCTCATCTGATACTCAAGTAAGATTGCCAGGTTAAAAGCATGTTTCCTTTGATTTTTCCTATTTAGAATTGAAGTGTTTTTCCAGTTCCGTCCTATTAATTAAATATGTAGTAGGTGCCACTTTGTATTACATATGCTAATTTGTCTAATTGCATCTTGAATTCATATCCATTATAGAATTTTTTTTTTTTCTTTCAAGATATCATCAATGGTTTTGTCTTGTTCTTCGTAACCTTGTACCCTTGTGGTACCCCTCAAAACGTGGTGTCTTTTTAAATAGTGGATGGCAAAGCATAACCAATGGAAGCAGATAAGTCATTTCTTCATTACTCAATTAGCATTTATTCTGTTACTTAGTCATGTAGAAATTGTTAGCAATCATTTTTGGATGTTTTATAAATATAATTCATTAAGAAATCAAGAAGTTGCTGCTGTTTGTTACAGTTTTTGTTGTTGTTTGTTTCAATTTTCTATGCAGTCTGTTTTGGTTTTCTCTTGAGATTAACTTACCAACTGCTTCAGTCGCTTGACCTATAGCTTGATGTGACATTTTTTTTTATCATAATTACAACCAGTTTTCTGCTGAAAATATAAGTAGTGCAGACATTTGTGCACATCGGATGTGATCTTGGTTGATGCTAAGTTGCTCTAGATATTTACTCATTCCCTTATTGGCCATGGATGTCCACCAACCCCTCTCTGTTCTTCTCTGTTTTCCTGCCAGGGTGCAAAAAATAAATAAATACAGGCACTGTTTTATAGAGATTGCTTTGTAATACTATTCATCATACAATTTCATTATCTGTATTTTTTGTGTCTCGTCTTTCTATCTTTTCTCCTATTAATTATAATGTTGGTGTCGACATCTTAATGAAGTTCATTGCACAGAGGAAACGTTGTACTTCCTATTTAACTCTCAGTAAATGGATAATCTTAAACATTTTTCCTTGTTTATTCTGTTTGTTTTTATTTTCCTAAATAATTATATTGTTTCTCCACATTTCATGCCATAGAGATTCCGTGAGTTCCAAGCACCTCCAGAACATAACTTGGGAGTTTTGCTGGTATGTATTTCTGGAGAACCTTTGTTGTATATATGCTTTAATTTTTTGAGATCCTGTTACACCAGATTCCATTATCCTATCTTTGCAATATTCTTTTGAGTCCTAATGATTTATATGATGTATTGGCTTCAGAATAGACAAGGTGAGGTCATTAAAACTACTCTTAACATTTCTGAAGTAATTCACTCTTGACATTAAAATCATTTTGGGTGATCTCAGACTCACTCTTGACAACAAGGTGACCACTATTCCCATTATCCATTCTTCACAGGATGGTTCTTTTCTACAACTAGTACATCTTGCTTCGCTGTTAGGGATGCTAAAATGTAAACTTATTCGTGGGATTGTCACTTGAGGGTCCAGCACTAAGAAACTAATCCATGGGCCTAATTTTCAGGCATCTACAGGTTTTTTAGACATTCTTTAAGCTCCTTGCCCATTCTTCAGCAACCCATTGGTTCAATCCCTTTGTGGGTTCCAAAAACTGGGGAGTAGAAGCCATTTGCAATGTTTAGGTCAAATGTGTCTCTTAGTGCTGCTTTAACTTTATTAGTTCAAGGTGATTTTCCTTCTTTTCTCAAACTACTGCAGAAAGTAAATGTAGCTTTTATCTTGTAAGAATTGGCATATTTATCTCAGCCATAAAGTCTCTATGTTTTCCTTGTAACTTGCTATGTCGTGATTTTGATCTCATCTCAATGCTCTATGTTTAATAACATTGGACTTGTATTATACTATTTTAATTGTAATACACCTTCCCTTTTCAGCTGGAATTAATTCGATTTATATTTAGTGGAGATAATGGCTCATTGCTGGATATGTATTCACGAAGGTAATTGGCTCTCTCTCTCTCTCTCTCTCTCTCTCTCTCTCTCTCTCTCTCTCTCTCTCTCTCTCCCTGTTTTCTACATAGCTATTATTGAATGATCCATATTTTTTAACCATATCAAGAGGTGCTTTGTATTTTCTTAGTGATATCTCTGCTTCGGCAAAAGATAAAGCATATGCACAGATTCGCCTTGGTGAAATGCGTATTCACCAGGTAATTTCTCAATCTAATGTATTTATCTGACTCCATCGGGCATGCTAGCTGTATGGTAGATAGCAATCTATTTAAATGGAATATAGTTTAGCACTTGTTTTCTCACAGAAAGTGGCAATGGTTATTAATCTAGATGCTTTGTAATCTTGGTTTCAATTTATTGCTTACAGAATGTCTTTGGTAGTCGGAGTTCAAAACTTAGGTAGTTGCTTACAGAAAATCTTGGTTTAAGATTATTTTTATAGGTTAGTAAATCTGTTTCATGTGGATTAAAAAGATATCATAAGGATAATGATACTAGTGAAACGTTTCACAAGTAAATTTTTTTTTTTTAACAAATTATTTGTGGCGACTTTAAGTTGCTGCAAAATTTGAATTGTCTTTGAAAATGCTTATTTGCGACTATTGCGACTATTAATGTACGTCACAAATACCTTTTAGCATTGAAAATTTTCGATGGAAAGGAAATAAATATTTGCGACGATTTCATGATCAATGGAAATGTCTAAGGCTTCGTTTGGTTCTTTAATTTCTCTCAATTCATCTCAACTCATCATTACAATTTTTTTAAATCCCAACACAAAATATAATAAACAATTTAATTTTTTCAAATCTTAAAATAATAATAATATTTTAATAATATTTTATCATCTCAACTCAACTTAACTCATTTCAACATCCAAACACAACCTAATTGTGGCGAAGGATGTTCGTTGAAAAAAATCTTTATGGTTCCCATTAGTTTTTAGCGTCGAAACAGATATTTGTTAAAAAAAGGTTTATTGCGGCTATTTATATAGCATTTACGACCACGTATATCGCTGCTATTGTATACAACTTCGGCGATTTGAGACACGATGAAAAAGAATCAATTATTTGCAGCGATTTTATTAACCTTTTGGGACGACAATTATTGATGCAAATGACTTCTTTCGTCGATTAAATGTGATGGCTGCACATGTATTGCTGGCGATTAATCGCATATTTGCAGCGAGCTTAAGTTGCCGGAAAAAATTTCAGTTCCAGCGATTCTAACATCTCGCTGACTATATGCAAAAAAATGTATATTATTTCAACCAACATTCGGCGATGCAAATTGTGCCGAGAAAAGAGATCTGCAGCGTATTAAGGTGGTAATTGCGACGAAAATTGGCGCTGAGAAAGATGGGTTTTCTTGTAGATGTACACTTGAATTTTTAATTTTAGTTTCCGTTTTATGGTTAAAGAAGTGATTATTAATAAAATTATAATTTTTTTAATAATTAAAAGATGTTAAAAATGTTTAAGAAAAAAAAAATCTCAAATACACTGATCAAGCACTGCCACGATACATGCTGGCGGCCACAAGCATTGTCCATATGGGTATTATATATCTCACTTCCAGCAAAGCACCGCCTTCCTCGAACCAGAGCATATTCCAAAAATATTCTAAACACATGGTTTTCATTTTCAAATTATTAATTATGTGGCTTCCAAATTATTAAAACTTAAATATTATAACTTCAAAACTATACAAAAAATTCATCACATGCACACTTTAATTTAATTTGTTATCTTTGAACATTAAGCTGATTGTATCACATCGCCGTTTTTTATTAATATTGACAAGAAAATGACACACATACAATTAATTTTTACAATTTTTATATAATTATGTTTTAAATTATGAATATATTTATAAAATAATTTATAAAAGTAATATTATTTTATAAAAATATCCTCACTTTAAAACATAGTACTTGTATAAAAATTGAAAACTAGTATCGGACGAATGTGCAATTTATCACAAAAGTATTTTTTATAATTCAATAGAAACTCAGTCATCAAGTTTAAATATTAATTCTCGTAATTTGGACGATCTAATTGCAGGAAATCCATATCCGGACACGATCGTGATGAGGCTAAGATCATCGATGCGTTGAAGATTGGAGATCATGATATGAGAGACACTACAAAAAAAATTACTTATTTGTTGTCAGTTATTTCTTACGAAAATAATTATTTTCTATTAAAATGAATCTATTTTTATTCTAAATAATCATTCTCATCGTAAATAATCTGTCGCTAATACTCTTTTTTTTTTTTTTTTTTTGTAGTGGGAGTAAGAATACAAAGAACGAATAATTTTGGAGGCCAGCTTTTTAATTCTTTATTCAACTTGTTTCAAACGGCTTAATTATTTCGGTGGATATTTAATATATAGCTAAAATGGAAGAAAAACGACTGCTCGTAGATGATACCTTGTTTCTAAATTTATTAATTGTCTCATTAATCAATTAAAGGCGAGCTGTCATTTTCTCATTCATTATAATTAAGAAAAAGAAAAATACTGATTGATTCATTCTTGTTGCAATTAATAATTAATTATCGTTTTCGTCGTAAATATCTAATTACAGACAAACGTTTCCACGACGTAGTTACTCATTTTCTCACTATCAATTTCTTTACATCTTTCAAATCAATCGTACTTAAAACAATAAAATGAATATTTATGATGATCAGGCTTAATTAAGACATTTAGCTATATATATTGGATTAATTGAACGTTCAATGAAAACACTAATGTTTGCCATGCGTTATGGGTAGTTTTGCTGTATAATTTTCTTCTCATCTCTCGTTAAAATTGCAAGAATCTAATTTTTATAATTAAATTTGACAGTCTCAATTAATATAATTTCATATACAATACAATGATAACTATATAAATAACTCACAATTACAACTAGATTCATGATAAAATATTTTATTATCAATATCCAAATCAATAATATAAGATCACAACTAATATTTTCATAAGATAAAATTAAATATTAACAAAAAAAAAATTAATAGTTTGGCATATAATCATGTAGTCAAATACATTAATATTAGATGTTGCCAACAACAACAAAAAAAAGGCATATAAGACTAAACGTTTATAAAATTTAAAAATATAATTACTTCGTGTTATATGGGTTGATTGCGGGTCATTTTGCAGGTTGACCAGCGATTGACCTGTTTATTAATCGTGTCTTATTGGATCAATCATTTTTTACCCAAACACTTTTATATTATGTCAAAACCCGTTTATTTCATATTGGGTTCGTATTGAATCTATGGATCATGTCATATATTGACACTACAAATAAGATAATTTAATGTTAGACTTTTCTAACAAATCAAATAGTGCCAAGGGGGTGATGATATATAATATATATAGAAGGTGTCCACACCGAAAACTACTAAAATAAATCAATACGTTAGATTTTTATGTCTGGGGCTTGTGTCATGGTTAGATAAGCCTGTCGTGGTGAAAATCCTTTAAATAAAAAGGTCCAAATACCGTATTTTATTGTTCTTATAATGGCATCCATTAATGTACTAGAATTACTATAGTCGTAAAGAAATAGATCTTAAATTTATAAATTGACTTGATTTGATGTGATATATTAGATTGTAAAATATTTTTATTATAAAATAGATCTAACGTATTATATAAAACCATAATATAATTTCTATTAAACGCTAGCTTGTCTAAATGTGCAGCATTCTACAGTTAACTAACAAATATATTTTCAATATATATATATAGACTTCTCGAACCCCTCCAAACAGTCTTCTCTTATTAAATATTATAAGAGGCTACGTGCATGTTTGAAATTGCAGTGGATAATATAACTTTTAGCTAGTTTTAGGCCTTTTAGTTGTGGAGTTTAAGTAAAAAGCTTTACTATTAAAAGTTACTTACTATTTAGTAACTATATATATATATATATTTAAAGTAATTTTAAACATGTTACATTTGTTTGGAAACAATATAAAAAGAGAAATGATATTTGTAATTCTAAGGTACTCTTTTGAAAAAATGGATAAATCTTGGACCCGTATGAAAAAATTATTTTTTAATGGTGGACCACACTTTTTTTAAAAGAGAGTGCACAAAGAGTTGCACATCTTAAGACTATATCTAATATTACTTATACAAAAAAGTATTTTTTGAAATAAAAATGACATAAAAAGTCATTTGAGGTAGCGTTGTGTCTATGATATATAAGATCAAAGGGCAGAGGTATAATTATTTAAAACTTTTATGGATATTTTTATCTTCTTTAAAATTGAAATTACGTTTTACATTATTCATAAAAACCTATGATGTTTTTCCTTAAACAAACTTTTTAGTTTTTTTTTTAGATTAAAAGGTACTTTAATATATAACAACCAAACAACATAATTTTATAATAAAAAAGCTTTTAATCAGATTATTTAAACATTTTTTACTACCCCTGATGCAACTCCAAACAGGCCATGCATGCATCCGTGATGAAGCTCATGGCTCGCCTTGGCTTTTTTCAACTGTAGATATAGTTGAGATGATCCGGATTCCGGCCCCAATTTTCAGTTTTGTATATTTGAGAGTCTGAGACCCAAATTTCATACTATGGTAAATTCGAGACCCCTTTTCTGACAATTTTCTGTTCAATTATTTTTAGTTTGTTTTGTTTTGATGTTTTTAGTTAGTTTTTAGTTTCTATGTATTTTTTTTTTCAGGTTTCTGTTTGTCTTTTGTTTAAAATTGTTTTTTTTACACGTGACAATAATATTATAGATTACACTTGTTTAATTAATAATTTGCGCACTGCCACATGACCAAAGTATAGTTACTTTTTCTATCTTTTGTAAATAAATCACTGATAATATTTTTTTTTTATCAATCATTATTCATTATCCTACATCTCACATCTTATGAGAAAAAATATATATATATATATATTATATATATATATCAAGTGTGGAGTGTGAAGGTGAATAAAGGCTGAATTATAACAAAATCCTAAAATTAAAATCCGGGGCTAAGTCCTAGAGTACTTCAGCATTTTCCATCAATAAAACGATCAAGGCATGTATGATAATCTGATCCCTTTTCCATTGGCCGTATAAATAATTAACTTGGATCTCAAGTCTTGAAAATTAAAAACTATCTAGTACTACTTGAGTCTCAATAATGTCAAGAAGTCATCAAAAGATACAAATTTCAAGTAGTAGTGTGTCCTGATCATCATCAATTGTTTAGAAAGTTTGTAAGGAAATCAATTTTATGGTATCTTGTCAATATGGATATTAATTGGCAAATAAATTTGTGCGGAGAAAAAATCAGCAATTATTTTGTGGACCTCAATGCATGAATCCATAAGTGAAAATGTACATTTTTTTAGACTTTTCTAAAGTCACAAATTAATAAATTAAGGGGTTGAAAATTAGAGGAATGTAATTTATTACTAAAATTTGCTTATATGTATGAATTAAGTATGAAAAGCAAATGGGGTTTTGGTTTTGTAATAAGTACTACTTCTGGAAAAGAGATAAAAAAAAATAAATATACAGGCTAGGTAAGCTCAACTCATTTATATCAAACGAATTAAATGAGTTGAAGATGGTTGAAATAGATTAAATGAGTAATCTCTAAGTTAACTCAATAAAAATTATTAAATGAATTAAGCAAGTCGTGTCATATCATCCGTTAACTAAAATAGGTTGGATTCAGATTTTAAAGTAATTAAACAGGTTGTATTTTTCTCTCCGATTGACGAGTATAACTGTCGATACATTAATATCATTTGATTTTTTCTATACAAACTTAATAACCAGGCTTTGGTAATTAGATAGTACATTACTTCACCCAAATGGGTGGAACGATTACTTCCACGTAATCAGTTGACTTTAAACTCTTTATTGGCAATTCGACGTATATTATTTCTACTCTAGCTAGTTTATTTAGTTAGTACAACCACTTTTATAACAAGTATACAACCTCACAATTTTCATATACTATATTTTTAAAATATTTTAATATTTTTAAATTTTTTTTTTTAAGTTTATTCTTTTTAAACTAATTCAATTCTTCTATTTAATATTCATATATTAAATTTTTTAAAAGAAAAAAATAATAAAAATTAAAAAAAAAATATGGTATGTAGAAGTTGTGTGAATAATAAGATATTGGATAGATTTTTTCAGTAGACAATATTATCCGTTACCAAGCACTAATGTCGTCCATATATAATACAAAAAATCTACTCAACTTCCTACTATTCACACAACCTCCACACTCCACATTATTTTTAATTTTTATTATTTTTTTCTTTTATTAAATATTTATTATATGAATAATGAATAAAAAATTTGAAATAATTTAAAAAGAATAAACTCAAAAAAAAATTAAAAAAAAAATTAAAAAATTAAAAAATTTAAAAAAGTGTGGAGTGTGGAGTGTGGTGGAGGTTGTATAGCAAAGTTCTATATAATATCGATGGCTCCATCTTTTCTTTTGGTTTTTGTTTAATTTCTGAAAGAGTAAAGTTCTGAGATAAAGTCTTAGGTGGTTTAAGTTTTCCAATTTTATTTTAAAAAAATATGAAATTTTTCATTAAAAAAATGATTTTTATGTAATTTTTAAATTTATCTAATTTTCTCAAAAACTATAAAAATAATTTATCTTACTAGAAATAGGAAAATGGATATTACTATTTAGCTATATAATTTTATCCTCTCATTTTGACCGCTCGAATATTTTATTTTATTTTTTTATTAATTAAAAAAGTAATTATTAATGAATATATATATTTTAAATATTTAAAGATAATTTAAAAAATATTTAAAAGAAAAAATAATATAATTTCGATGACAATTTTGAAAACGTAAATTCATGGAGCTTACTAAAGCACTTTTTATTTTTTTCATTCAATTTTTTTATATATTTAAATTTTATTTTTAAAAAAATTCACATCATTAATTCTTTTAATTATTAAATAAAAAAAATTGTCGTAACTGACCCAACTGTCGGTAGATTAGCATTTTTGGATGCCTATATAAGCCCGTATCTTGCCCAACATGTACGTACCCAACTCATTATTAAGAGATATCGATAAACAATGGCCAGACGTACTACTGCTTTCTTCACTGCTCTTATCTTTCTGGTTTCAGTTCTGAAACTCAGCCTGGTGGTCATGGCCAGTACTGCTGGTGATCCCAATTGTCGACCAATCATCGCCAGTGATACTGACCGGATTCAGTTTGCTCTTAATCTGGAGTTCCTCGAAGCAGAGTTTTTCCTGAATGGTGCAATTGGTAGTGGACTTGACAGCATCGCTCCATCTCTGGCTAGGGGTGGTCCTCCCCCGATCGGTGCTAGGAAGGCCAATCTCGACCCTTTAGTCGCTAGAATAATCGAGGAGTTCGGTTATCAAGAAGTTGGTCATCTCAGGTACTATTTATACTCATACCACATGATACTTGTTAAGTTTTAAAAGTATTCTCAGATTTATTGTGGTTTGATGCCTTAATTTGCCTTTTTCCGATTTGCTGGAAACTTAAACCTTTTATTAACAGTGCATGAAGGGGTATCCGTTTCTTCCATCATGTAATTGTCGGTTTTTCCATGCATTCATGAAATTATTGCTGTTGTTAGTTGATTAGAATGTCTCTTAATTTAACAGATTGATGATGATTTTTCAGGGCTATAATTACTAGTAGAATAGGAGGGATTCCAAGGCCGCAGCTGAACCTCAGCGTTCAGAATTTTGCAAAAGTATTTGACGATGCAGTCGGTTTCAAATTGATCCCTCCATTTGACCCTTACGCTGACACAATCCGCTATCTCTTAGCATCGTATGTGATTCCCTATGTAGGATTAGTGGGTTATGTTGGCACCATTCCAAGTCTTGTCAGAGAAACTTCTCGAAGTGTAAGAGTCTTATCTATCACTATCCGGGATCTCCGCAACATGCATGAAACCATTAAATTCTAAGTATATATGTCTTTTTGGTACGCAGTTGGTTGCTTCGCTTCTGGGCGTGGAGGCAGGGCAGGATGCGGTCATAAGAACACTACTGTACGAGAGAGCCAACCAAACTGTGCGGCCATACAACCTTACGGTGGCCGAATTCACAAACCGTATCTCAGGGCTTAGGAACAGGCTGGCCGCGTGTGGCATCAAAGACGAAGGCATCCTGGTTCCTCTATCGCTTGGAGCAGAGAATCGTACGAACAGTAACATCCTGTCTGCTGATCCTAATTCTCTTTCATATGCTCGGACGCCACCGGAGATATTAAGGATAGTGTACGGAAGTGGCAGTGAGCGTAAACCTGGTGGGTTTTTCCCTAATGGTGGAGGTGGGGACATTGCAAGGAGGTTTCTTCCCAATGCTTAATTAGGAGCTTCCTATAGTTCTGGCCGGGTTGGGATGCTTATTAATCGGTAGTTTTATTGCATGGTATGGAACCGGCTGAAATTTACAATAAAGAATCAATAAATTGATGGTTAAAAGGAATAAATCAATAAATTGATGTTTGTAGTTTCTACAATATTGTAATTACGAGCCATCAAGAAATAATCCCAATATATTATATTTTGCTGAGTAAATTAAGCACTCCGATCAAATCTTACCTAAAAAATCAGATTAATGAATATTTTAAGGAATCTCAGATTTTTAAATTCAGTCTTTGTCCCAAAGTATATATGACTTGAGTGTAAGTACTACAGATGAAGATGAAGTTGATGATTAGCTGGGGGAGATCACGTTGGTTTTCATAGAAAACAACATGTCGATCGATCGTGAGATAAACCACTGATTAGTGGCAATATCTAAGAGCTTGTAGCCTTTGATGCCAAAAATGTATCTAAGGAATATACATTTGCAAGTTCTAGGGTCGAATTTGGTTTGAGACCTGTGTAATATGTAAAAGAAAAGCGCAAACAATCAAAGGTTCTCAAATGGACATAAGAAGGGAGAAGGCTGAAATAACGTCACGAAAGGAGACTTGTGTTTCAAGATAGGAGCTGGTAGCCTATTAATGATATGAGTGGTTGTTAGGACAACATCACCCCAAAACTTGTGTTTCATAATGTGTTGATGTCTTCTTTCTACAACAAAAATTTGTTGTGGAGTTTCAACACAACTATATATGTTGATGAATTACCCCTTTAGAATTTTGAAATGGGGTAGAAGAAACTTCACACTACAAGAAATTAGGTATTTTCTAATGATTTTAAAATTGTCCCAACAAAAATCACCGCAAATATACCTTATTTGCTGCGATTTCCAAGTCGATGTTGAATTGCAACGCGAATTTGGGAAATGAATTTAGTTTTTATTTTTTGCGGCTATTTTTTACATTTTGCGGTATTTTTGTCACCACAAAAAACGTTTTTAAAATTTATTTTTGTCAATTAGAAAAATCGCCATAATATATACCATTTGCGGCGATTATTGTCGCTGTTAAAGTATATTAAGTCACGTAATGCTTATTCATGGCGAATGACAAGCGCCGAAAATATAATAAAATTTAAAACCCACGCATTACGTTTTCCCCTCATTTATTTCCCTCCAGCCGTTCCCCCATTCCCCCCTCCCTCCCTCCCTCCCTCTCCCCAATCCCTCTTCTCCCTCAAGCCTCCTCCATGCACAACTTGTCGCCAATGATCCCACCACGCCACCACCATCTCACCTCGACGGCCACCCCCTCCTCCCTCAATCCCCACTCCGATCTCTTTCTGGACTCACCTCTCTCTCTCTCTCTCTCTCGAATTTCTCTATATCGCCGCCGCTAGGGGCGTCGTTCACCACCACCCACACCTCGACGCCGTCGCCACTCCAGCAGCTCGAGGCCCTCCAGTAGCTCGTGGCCCTTCCTCTCTCTCTTGCTCTGTTTGCAACCCATGACTCTGACGCGGTTTACTACTCTGCCACTCCCTTTTGAGTTTCACTTCTTCTTGTAGTATGTCAAGGTCGTTCTGGTATGGAAAAATTTAAGAAATCGTTCTTTAGATGTATTTGTCACAAATTTTGAAAGCATATTTTCAGAAAAACAATGGTGATTGGAAGAAAAAGAAAACAATTTTATGGGTGGGCTTGTATTCTTGGTTTCAATTTCTTGGAAATGATGTGAAAGTTAGGACCTCTTGAAAAAGTAACGAAATTTTAATTCCTGCCTTGTTGATTGAATAAATCTAGGTCATTTATAACAAACCCACAATTTATTGAAAAGATTGAGCGGAGAAAAAAGGCCTAAAAATGATTGCATGATACTCCACTACAAAAGTGCATGCCCCAACGTACATGTTATATATTTGTAGTCATGGACGAATGCTAGTACCATTTTTGTTAATTTGAAAATATTTTTTGGCGTTACACATTGTTCAATTTAAAGTTGCATGCTTAGTCTGTAAAAAGTGTAACATGAGTTGGTGGTTTATGCAACACAGCCGCTCAAGGATTATTCTGGATGTCATGCTTTTCAGAGAGATGATTAGGTACTTTTCTTTGAATCTTTTCCTTTGGCAATATTCCCTTTCTTTTCCCTTTGTATTCTAATTTGTAATCAATGTTTTATCTATTTTGTTCACCTTTCTCTTATTTTTGGATGAGTAAGGTAATCTTATTCCAAATCAAGAAAATAAACAATTAGGCAAGACAACAATTAACAACAGAAATACAGCATAACTTAAGGTACTACAAGAGAAGAGTGGTTGTAACACCCCCTTCCCGTAGGCTAGGTGTGTCACGTATTTTTCATGAAAATAAACCCGGCAAGCGATTCTCTAATTTCATAATTGAAAAATAAACTGAAGTAATTTATTATGAAATAAAAGGTCTAATAAAATTTTCTTCCCAAAAACATTATAGGAATAAACTGAATAAATTTATGTCATAAAAGACACGTTTTATTTTAGAAAGTCTGAACTAAAACTAAAATGCTCCTTCTACTCCTGGCCTGCCTGCTCGTAATCATCATCTTCACCTGGGTGATTAAAAACATGAAAATAAACTAAAATGAGTCGATGACTCAGTAAGAAATCTATCATAACGAAAACGAAATAAACATAAGATTTTCATAAGAACTTTCATGCTGAGCTTAAAATTTATGACTATTCATGCTGATGCTTATGCTATGTATGACTGGTTTATCTGAACTAACTGACTGATTTATCTGACTGGCCAACACACTTAACCCTGTGTGCAAGGTTGTGCACCAGCCCCACATCCCGCTGCAGCAAGGGGAACTGCTGATAGTATTCTAGCATACTATGGTGGACCACGATTGAGTTCGTGGCTTACACACCACCCTGAAACTGAACTGCATTGGTACCATGCATCTGAATGGCCATCTTATTAACTGATCTGAACTTATCTTACACTTGAAATTAAGATGGCTTACGTGTCTTATACACATGAGATGCATGACATATTACATACATAAATCATAATTTCCGAATTTAAACGTGATGCGGAATGACATGATCGTATGCTATACTGGATGACATACTTGCATATGACATGAGCGGTTCATAAATAATGGCTATCAAAGAACTGGCTTGAATAATACATACATATAAGCTAACTGTGATGACCTAATTTATGATTAAATTTACTTACCTCGATGCGCTTCTTCTTGAATAACAATTCGTAACTTGAGACCTATATACCATAAATAACTATTACTAAATTTGTTTGAAAACAATAAATAAATACTAATATCTTAACTAAATTTGGAATTCTAAAAGATAGTCAAACAAATATTTTGTTTAACACTAAAATCAATAATTCCTAGTATTTAAATTACTTAAATGCTAGTAACATATTATGATATAGTAGAATACTTGGCTATTTTAAAATAAGTCATAGAACTTAAATTCTTAAAATAAATTTCCTTTCTTAACATAATTATTCAATCTTATAAGAAATCCAATAAATATTAATATTGTTTAAATATTCATAACATACTAATTTTATTAAAATCTGACTAAATAGATAAATGAATATTAATTAAAATAATAGGCTCCAAAATATACTGAAAAACACATTTTAAATTCTTTCAACACTTTCTTATAAAAATGAGCATTTGACTAATATATTCATTTAATAACATTAAACTCAACTTCAAATACAATGACATATTAATACTCATAATTAACATACACTTAAACATAAAGTTATAAATGTAATCGTACTTAAAACACTGAAGATACTATGGGAAGGGATTAGAAATGGTATAAAAGTAATCTCCTTTAAACACTTGCACTGAGTGAAATAAACCTAAAAAGCAACTAATACATTCTATACAGAAACAAAGGCAATGGGAGGGGCGTGCGAGACAGAGGACTCACCGAGAGGAGGTATGCGACGCAGATGGGCTGCGCAACGGTTCAGGTGACAAGTGGGGGTCACGGCGGCGCAACTAGCGACTACTCTGTGGTGGTGCGACACCGAGAGAGAGAGAGAGAGAGAGAGAGAGAGAGAGAGAGAGAGAGAGAGAGAGAGAGTGTGTGTGTGTGTGTGTGTTCTGTAAATCGAAAACTAATGAAACAACCGAAAGGAGAGGCTGGTGGCGGTCGTGGGCTGTCAGAAAAGGAGTAGGTGCCACGGGGGAGAGCTGGTCGGCGGCTTCTGTGGTGGCTGGTCGGTGGTTCGACGTCCCTCTAGGTGGCTACCGTTGAAGCGAAACAGAGGCTTCGGCCTTCACGTCCGTGGCTGCTGCGGCGTGTCTTCGCGGCTGGAGATGGTCCGGTGTCTTCTAAGGTGGCTGGTTGTAGCATCGGCGTGTTCTGAGCAACATGGAGTCGCCATGGTTGATGGTGGTTCGCGGCACGACATATTGGGTGCTCTGTTTCGTAAGAGAAAAACAGAGTCATTCTTTTCGGTCATTCCATGCGACGGTGGTGCGAAGTCTCTTCACCGTGGAATGCACGGTTGTGCATGGTCTGGACAGTGGAGTTGCCGCAATGGAGGTTTGCTGTGAAGCAAGGCTGAGCTGTGCAGAGTGGAGAAACTACTCATCAACTGAGTGACGTACGGGTTTGGTTTCCATGGTAATTTACGGAGAGGAAACAGCTTGGGCGGCAGTGGCTATCGATATTTATAGGCCTAGCTGGTTAAGAACCAAAAAGGAAAACCCTAGAGAAAAAGAGACGTGAAAGTGCATGAGTTTGAGAACGTATATCTCCCATGCAAGTTGTTGCCGTGAAAGTCGTAGGGATAGAAAGAAACAAGATTTAAATTCAAATCCAAAACTCTAATAATCTGATAAAAATAATAATAATAATAATATTTATGGCCTAAACTTAGGATCGGGTTGTTACAGTGGTCCTTCAAAGGGAACAAACAAAACGAGTACAACAATTTGCACAGCCGGACTCATCTAGTGCAACAACTGGTATTCAAAAGAGCTTGAATAAATATAACCATTCCCACCACCAACACAGCAGGCTTACATTTCTACCACAACAGCTAGGCCTAACATAACCTTTTCCACCACGAACAGCACAAGGTTGCACTAAAACCTAGCCATAAGTTTGCCATCAAAGAAGAGAGTCATCCACTACAGGGGACAGAGAACCCAGCCACAACCACACCAAGTTTTGAAAGCAATGCCCAGCACTTCAAAACGAGCCACCAACTAGCATACAATAGAAGCAAATCCATACAAGTACCATAAGTAAGAGCAGTCCAATAAAAAGGCAAAGGAGCATCCCACCTAGATCAGAACTACCAGAACTAATAAAGAACAACTTACTTTTCTAGAACAAAAGGCTTATTGAATATTGATATTTATTTATATTCTTTTTAATATTGAGAAGATCTTTTGTTTTAAATACTGAGTTTGTTTAACCCTTTATGACTATGTGTTAAACTAGTGGAGATGAAAATGTATTTTTTTAACACTTTTCTTCAAGATTAATAGCCTAAGTAAGCAACCAAGGATTTTATTCAAACTAGTAGGTTCGATTAGATTTTTTTGTTTGCCAAGAGCTACTCTTGTTGTTTATGCCATGCTTTCGCAAAAAAAAAATGATGTTTCTTCTCAGGTTTTCTTCAACTCTAGTATGCGTGGTTTATGTAGTTGAGATTGTGGTTAAATGAGGGATGTTTAAGAGCATGAATGTACTAAAGCTGCTAGCTGTCCATGGTAGTGCAGAAAATTCTGCTATGCACTCTGTTTTGGAGCTTCAACCAGTCTATTTCATCCCCATTTTTTATTTGCATCTTTTGCTCAACCAAAGTTATTTGTTTGTATGAAAAACTATTGAAAACAAGGGACCAAAACCAGCCATCTTGTGAGCTTTAGCTCTTCATTTAATTTGGTTCCAACAAGTTACTTAAAAGCTGTTAAATGCAATTTTAATGGTGAAAATTCCAGATTTTTTATACTTCCTTGTTCTCTTCCAATTCTAAGTAAATTCCTATCATTTGTATATTCTTAACCCACTATCTTCATATATCTTTCATGTAGAAAACTCAATGACCTTTATTGGAGAACAAGCATGCTATTTGTCATGTTCATGAATTCCTTTAGAATGCTTGAAATGAGGAGTTTTAAATTTTTGTTTCAGTGCTAAGTATGGAGAGAAGTTAAATGGGTTGAGGTTGTACTTTGTAGTTGATTTTCCCTAAGTGAAGAGGAGGTAAGGAAAATGCTTTGTAGTTGATTTTCCCTAGTTGGTTTATGTAGTTAAGATTGTGATTAAAACCATTACTCCTATAATTTTTTCCTTAATTTTTTATTTATTTTGTTTGTGTTATATTCTGGTATTGAGTTTAGTTCCGCTTGGAGATTGGGTTTTGTGTTTATATCTGTGTAGTTGCTAATTTGTTTATGGGTTGTTGATATCATGCATTTTTCAATTAAAGAAGTATAATCTATAATATTATTGTGGAAAACCAGGGGAAACATAAGTCGATCTCATGTGACAGTGCGCAAATTAAAGAAGTATAATCTATAATATTATTGTCACGTGAAAAAGAACAATTTTAAACTAAAAGACATGAAACAGAAACTTGAAAAAAAAAATACATAGAAACTAAAAAATAACTAAAAACAACAAAACAAAACAAACGAAATATAATTGAACAGAAAATTAACAGAAAAGGGGGGTCTCGATTTTACTATAGTATGAAATTCGGGTCTCAAATATACAAAACTGAAAGTTGGGGATCATCTCACACTACAACAAAAATTAATTTTTGTGACGGTTTGAAAATTGTGATAGTACCCAAACCGTCACAAAAAAGTATTTTCTATGACGGTTTGTGGAAACTATCACTGAAGGCACCTAAGAAATTGTATTATGTTTGAACGTATACATATTCACGTTAGAACGTTCCCTTGACATTCGAACGTGGAGGCTATTTATATGCGAATGTGGAAATTTTTGGCACCAACGTTTGAACGTTAGATTCATGTTCGAACATTAATTGATTTAATATTAAAGTGTGATATTTCAAATTAAAAAAGATTAAGAATTGAAGTGCAATGATTTAATATTAAAGTTAAATAAGCTAACATTAAAAAAGATTGATAATTGAAATTCAAAAATAGTAAATATATTAAATAATATTGTTCATTACATATGATAAAAATAAAGTACAAAATATTATAAAATTTCGTAAACAACACGATAAAAGTGAAAAATACTCAATACAAGTTGTTTACATATTTATTAAAATCGTTAGTCAATATGTTGACCTTTGTGTTTAGGATATCTATCCGATGGAGAATATCGGTGACAAAATTTCCAACACTCTATTCTACTGACGCGATCTTTCAGTCGATGTGTGCAATAATATTTAAGGTCATCACATCAATCCAAGCAGGCCGCGCATCTCCCATAGACGTACTCATCGGCGGCTGACTAGTACTCCCAATATGGGAGAGCAACACCGGGCCCAGACTGGGTCGAAAGAATAAGATCTGGTACAAGGTCAGGTTGACGTCGAGCATGCCCCCTCCCTTGTCCAATGCTCCGACGTTGTGTGGTCATGTCAATGGGACTCATCTACTTTGTCATCCACTCCTCCACTTTGGGTTGCACCCTCCGGGCCAGTAATGGCTTGGTAATAAGGACTCCATGATATGAGAGATTGTTCATAGAAACGACGCTCGCCTCGTAACAGATCCTCTAAAAAATATGAAGTGACAAGTCGATGGGCTCTCCTCGTGCCTCTCGTATAAGAAACTTGAGTCCGGCTAAATATGGCCTTATGTGCCACATGATCCACATTCGTTCTAACAATAAGATGCAACATGCAGAAAAAATGGAGGAACTGTCACTAGCTAAAGGAGGTCTTTCTATTTATCCGCTCTTGGTTACTCCCAGTGATGATGTAGAAATCCTTATCTCGACCATCATCGTCCTCATCAGTATCCTTAGCCTATGACCGTTCAACTGGGCTAGTAGATGATGTAGAAGTGCCTATATCTGAATCTACTCAGGATCCATCCCTAGGTTGAGCATCTCCTACTGTCGATATCTCATCTACGCGACGGATCCTCAGAAACTCGACGATGACATCGGCCAAGACCTTGAACTGAACATTGCGTACTGTCAAGGTGTGAGATGATGCATCCTAAGGCATGGAGCACATCCCATATAAAACTCCCGAACCATTGAGGGGTAAATGCTACCCCTCAATGTGTAGATACTCATCCAGTCTCTCTTACGAACACGTCTAGAATGCTCTTTTGCTCCCGTATGAGTTTGTGGAACTGGTTGATCATGACTTCTAGTTTGGACATCACTGTTCGAGCCCCGTTTCAAGACGTTTCCTGGCTTTTTCCTTCCCCTCCCCCCTTTTCCTAGTCGTCAGAAGATGAGCCATATCCTCAAAAGAAAAAAATTTGAGCAATATTAATACTATGATGCATATTATGTACTGTAATCTAAATTATTTCGGAACACGTTTGAACATAAAATATCACGTTCGGACGTTAAGCTTATACGTGCGAACGTTTTGATTTTTAAGTTCGCACGTTAATTTCCTCTAAGCATTCCAACGTAAGACGAGTTACATTTGAACATGATGGTTAAAATACACGTTCGAAAGTACAAAAAAAATACGTTCGCACGTGAGGAAACTCTTGAACGTATTTAATAATACATTCAAACGTACGTAACTATTAGTTTGAATGTATATTTGGCAAATATTTGGTTTTACATTCGAACGAAATCCAAATAACATTCACACGTAATACTAACGTTCAAATGTATGTGCCGCTCAAGAATTTGAACGATCATACGTGCGAACGTTACAAATGTACATTCGAATGTAAAATATACATTCACATGCACTCTCAATACATTCACACGTGCTGTAGAATATTTGAAAGTTATATAACTAATGTGTGAACGTGTATGTCGTCTTCCTTATTTGGAAGGTATAACGTTCAAACGTGAGAAACTAACGTTCAAACATTACGAGACAGAAATGACTGAGTTTACTCAGCCATTCCCTAACACCTCAAACACAATGAAAGTGACAAAAAAATCACAGTAGAAATGAAGTATACACTTCAAGAAAGTTTGCTACGATGGCCGTTTGGCCATTGGCAACTCGTGGTGGTCGGAAAATCAAGATGAAACTACGGCCACCAATGGGTTTCGGGAACCCCTGAAACCTCCATTAAACATAAAAAAAAAAAAAAAAAAAAAATCTACCTAAAGGTTAAAGAGGGATGCCTACCCCTTTTGTAATGTTTGTGGTGGAGTTTGACGGCGGCGACAACTGATTTGGCGGCAGTATGCGACGAAGGGGACAAGTATATATTTGAGAGAATTTGCACATTATGTAGTTTTGCGTTCGGACTGAAGCTCATATACATGTAACTTTTGAACGTTGGAAGTGTTAACGTGCGAACGTCACTGGATGAGTGAGAAAGACATCCGAATGTTTGAATTTTAATGTTTGAACGTAAAATACTTAATTCCCGTGATATGCAATCGTTACCTTATTACGTGCGAACGTTTGTCACTTAATGCTCGAGACATGGTGATCGTTATGTTGGTAAGTTTGAACGTCTCTGGAATAAATTTTTTATAATTTATACTAAATAATATATTATTTATAATATAATATAAGAAAAGTTGTTATATATTATATAATCTAATAATATTTTTATTGATAATTTAATTGTTATATAGTGTGAATATGTGATTATCGATCAAGAATATCATTACTATACTATATTTAATATACTTAATATACTATACTTATACACTGTATACTAGTATATATGTTATACTAGTACATAGTGCACTAGTATAGTATATATATTATATATACTAGTCTAGTGTTAATCTTTTAATAAAGTGTAATTAATAGTTAATGTTATGTACTAACATATTATAAGCTAATAATATATACTATACTAATAACACTATGTATTAGTATAAATGTTATGCTAATACATAGTGCACTAGTATAGTATATATATTATATATACTATTTTAATAAAGTGTAATTAATAACTAATTACACTTTACTAACATATTATAAGCTAATAATATATGCTATACTAATAACACTATGTAGTATATATATGTTATACTAGTACATAGTGCTCTAGTATAGTATTTGGACTATATAATATTCTAATATTGTTAATATATTAATAAAGTGAAATTAACAATTAGAATTATGTACTAACATATTATAAGCTAATAATATATAAATATAAATCACTATTGTTATATAAACTACTATTGTTTAAAAAATATATAAATATGTGAATCACGTTCGAACAATACAAATTTGAACAATACAAATATAGAGGCCTACCAGGAAGATAGAGAATGTATTAATTTATTTGTAGAGATAACGTCCCACCCATATATCTCAACCTATCCGTATTAAATGATCATTCAGTTCATGAAGTAAGTGAAGAAGAAGAAGAAGAAAAGTCCGAAAATGAAGTCGATGAAGAAGACGAAGAAGAAGATGACAACGACGAAGATGTTATTGGAGTTGATTCTGAAATAAGTATAGAAAATACATCTAGAGATGAAGAATAAAAGTATTAAATATTTTATTTACATAGGTGACAATACAATACATTTTTTATAAATTATTCCATACTAATTTTTTTAAAAATATCAATCATTTTCATGAATGCTATCAAAACGATAACGAAGAAATGTGTCTCCTCCCCAAAGTCCCGAACCCGTTCACGACTCCCCAACTGAGGACTCTGCTCCTTAAGAAGTTAATACACAGGAGACAGACAACTAGACGATACCTACCAGTAAAGAAATTTTTTGATAATTAATTATATTTCAATATTTTGGGGACTTTATTTAATAATTTTAGAAATATTAGCTGATGCCTTGTTACGTCGTAGACGTGGCTTAACACATGGCCTTGCTCTGGAAAGAAATAGAATGTATAGAAAAATCAAGGTCAACTTTCCTGATAACTTCACTGGAGGAGTGGCCTAGTTTGAGCTTATTCTCCATTTTATGTGCGATCATGGGGAGATGCTCCGAATGAGTTCAAGGATCACATTTAAAGTTGTGTACTAGTGAGTTTATATACGAACATAAATTTTTTTTAGAGATGCTTTGATTTCATATTTGTGATGCCATTCACTTCTTAAGATGAATTAGACCTCAATTTTGACCGCAGTGAGGATACGCGAACTATGAATGAGTTGATGGCTACATTATTTCGGCGTCACAAGAGATGATGCTATGATCACTTCAAGAAATTTGAGGCGTTGGAATAGGTTTTTCAGTCCTTTTTTCAAAATATGAAGTTAGACGATTGGAGGAGTGTTGTGATCTTTTTGCAAGTTCAGATTATCAGGTATTCTAGATTTATTCCCTATAAGTTATTTACATCTATATTGGTTTGATATATTATATTTAACATCATTAATTTCTCCTACAACACTTAAGTTCTATCAATGTACATAATAAAACGGCTTTGACAATCTACCATCGCGCTGACTCAAGGTCATTTCAACGTTTTGCCGATAAAATGATAATTAATAACTTATTAATTCTCACTCATTTTGATCATATTCTGTTATTTAAGTATTAACATTATTTTTTAAAATTACTAATGTGGCTTTGTTAGAAATGTGATGATTCTGAAAATTTCTCCTTCATTCATGTCTATGCTACTACTCACACTGATGAGCACAATGAGTGGGTTCATCCTATCGCTAAAGATAATTATGTAAGTAAAATTATTTTCTGTGAATAAATTATGCAACATGTGAATTCATATTATGTTTAATTCCTCATTTATTTTAATATGTTACTTATTGTGTGTTTTTGTTATAATTGTAGAAAAAAATGATTGAGATCCAATCAGCATCTGAGAAATCATTTCCTAGTGACATAGACATATTCATACAAGTGCTCAGGACCAAATCTGGTTTGGTAAGAGGTTTAGGACATTTTTTCAAGCATGTCGGTTCATCCTCCAAGACCTTGACTTCAGAAGTTAAAAATCTTACTAAAGATTTAAATGCACCACACTAAGAAATAAAGCAGATGAAGTCGAGACAGCAGGAGCTGGAGTCTTTCTTATCGCGATAGTCCAATTTAGAGATGCATTGAAGTCCAAGAGCAACAAAAGGACCACGACGAGAGAATACGCATTGAAGTCCAAGAGCAAATACAAAGGGAGATGATAATCCAGATGTAACGTATTATGTCACTTCAGCAGGATCGCAGTGGGCAAGGAAAGAAGAATAAATGATCAATATATCATTATTAGAAACTTTTATTGTCTATTTTTATAACTCTATAAGGCATTTTTGGTTGTTATATTATTAAAAAACATACAAATTGTTTCATATTACACCATGACTTAACGCTCGAATGTAAGACACTACGTTCTGACGTTTCAACCCACAAACAATCTAAACGTTCGAATAATTAGAATAGATACGTGCGAACAACAAACAAACATTCGAACGTTAAAATTTTTACGTTCAAACTCTTCTCCTTTAACATCTGAATGCTACATTCAAATGTCTCCGAGTTAACGTTCGAACATTGTTACTTTCGAACGTAAATATCATTCCTGCGAAGCAAAAACAACGAACGTCGATTTTTTGAATGTGAGTTTATACGTTTGAACACTACTTTCTATGACGAATTTTAATTGTCACAAAAAAAATTATCACGTTTGAACGTTACATCTCACGAAAGACTTCCAACCGTCATAAAAAAAGATTTTATGACGATTGAACAGTAAACCATCACAATAAAATATTCTATGACGCCTTTTAAGTGACGGTTGTTATGATGGTCTCAAACAGTCACAAAAAACATTTTGTGACATTTTGCTTATTTTTTGTGACAGTTTCTTCCATCACAAACGCCAAAATCTGTTGTAGTGTCAATTATATCTATAGTCGAAAAAAGCCAAGGCGAGCCATGAGCTTCATCATGGATGCATGGCCTGTTTGGAGTTGCATTAGGGGTAGTAGAAAATGTTTAAATATTCTCAAAAGGTTTTTAATGATAAAATTAGGTTGTTTGGTTGTTATATATTACAATATTTTTTTGTCTAAGAAAAGCTAAAATGTTTCTTTAAGGAAAAACATCATGGGCTTTTTTGAATAATGTGAGATGTAGTTCCAATTTTAACAACAACAAAAATATCCATACAACTTTTAGATAATTATATCTTTGCCCTTTGATCTTATATATCAGATGCACGATACTACGTCAAATGACATTTTATGTCATTTTTACTTCAAAAAATTCTTTTTTATATGAGTAATACTAGATATAGTCCTAAGGTGTGCAACTCTCTGCACACTCCCTTTAAAAAGAAAAGTGTGGTCTACTATTAAAAAATAATTTTTTTATGCAGGTCCCAGATTTACTGATTTTTTCAAAAAGAGGGCACAAAACTTACATATTCTAGAACTACAAATATTATTTCCCTTTTTCATATTATTTCCAAACAAATGTAACGTGTTTGAAATTACTTTTGATATATATATATATAGTTACCAAATAATAAATAATTTTTAATAGTAAAGCTTATTACTTAAACTCCACAACTAAAAGCCCTAAAACTAAAAGTTATATTACCCGCCACAATCTCAAACTTGCACATAGCCTCTTATCATATTTAATGAGAGAAGACTTGGAGGGATTTGAGAATTCTATATATTGAAAATATATTTGTTAGTTAACTGTAGTATGCTGCATATTTAGACAAGCGTTTTACATCAATTATACTATGATTTTAGATGATATGTTAGATCTATTTTATAATAAAATTATTTTATAATAAAAATTATTACAGTAAGTTTTATTTTTGACAAATGAAAAATCGGCGCAATAACTGTTGTTTCTTGTAGTATACCTTTTATGATGATTTAATGTCGTCATAAAAAATAGAATGCCAATCTTTCACTTTTTTCGGCGATTTTGAAAGTTAAAAAATCATTGCAAAAGACCACTTTCGCAATTGCAGCGATTAACAAATCGTCGTAATAAGTTTTTAATATGTCGGCGAGTTTTTATAGTATCAAAAAATGAAAAATTGTTGCAGAAGACCAATATAGTATTTGAGGCGAATATGTCCGTTGTAAAAAGTGAAAATCGCTGCAAAAGACTAGTTTCAAAATTTTATGTAAAAAGATCGCAATGATATAAAAATCGTCGCAATTTAAAGCTTTTTGCGGCAATTTTTTTTTCCAACAGGCATAATAAACTCACCGTAAAAAGTCTTATTTTTTTATGTGCACATTAAACTACATCAATTTATAAATTTATTGTTGTGGGATCTACTACCTCTTTATGACTATAGTAATTCTAGTATATTAATTGCCATTATAAGAACGATAAATTACATATTTGGACCCTTTTTTATAAAATGATTTTCACCACGACAGGCTTATCTAACCACGACACAAGACCCTGACATAAAAATCTAACTATTGATTAATTTGAGTAGTTTTCGGTACGGACACCTTGTATATATATCACCTCCTCGGCACTATTTGGTTTGTTAGATATGTAAGTTTAAAATTAAATTATCTTATTAGTAGTGTCAATATATTATACGATTCACAAACTCGATACGAATATAATACAAAATAAACGGATTAAGATCTGATATATATAAACATGTTTGAGTCAAAACAGATTGACTCAATAAGATAATTAATAAACAGGTTAATTACTGATCAATCTAAAAAATGACCTACAATCAATCCATATAACACGAATAAATTATATTTTTAAATTTTATAGACGATTAATTTTATGTCTTTTTTTATTATTGGGAACATGATCTGATATTAATGTATTTGCCTACATGATTATATCTCAAACTATTAATTTTTTTTGTTAATATATAATTTTATCTTATGAAAATATTAGTTATCATATATTATTAGTTTGGATATTGATAATAAAATATTTTATCTGCTGAATCTAATTATAATTATAAATTATTTATATAGTTATTATTATATTATATATAAAATAATATTAATTAAATTAAAAAAATAAATATGCAAGTCAACTCCATTTATTTATATCAAACGAATTAAACGAAATATTGAACATGATTGAAATGTGTTAAATCAGTCATTTTCAAGTTAACTAAATAAAAATTATTAAATAGATTAAACAGGTCGGATCACCTGTTAACCAAAATGGTTGGATTCAGACTTTAAAGTCTCACCCGGCCGTTTAATTATTTCTACTCTAGCTAGCTAGCTAGCTAGTACCTTAATTAATCTCGACGTACGAAACAGTTTGGTTTATTTAACGGCTCTTATAGGTACAACCACTCTTATAACAAGCTGATAATATTATCCGTTACCAGGCATTTATGTCGTCCATATATATTGATCGCTCCATTTTTTCTTTTCGTTTTTGTTTAATTTCTAAAGGAGTAACGCTATTAGATATATTCTTAAAATATATAAATCTCGTATATTTTATTTAAAAAATATAAAATTTATTATTAAAAAAATAATTTTTTATATAATTTCTAAATTTACCTATTTTTTTAGAGAGTGCAAGAGTTACACATCTAAAAACTATAAAAATTATTTCTCTTACTAATAATAGGAAAATGGATAATACTATTTAGTGTCATAATTTTGTCTCTTCATTTTGAACGTTCATATATTTTATTTTATGTTTTTATTGATTAAAAAATTAATTATTAGTGAATTCGTATATTTTTAAATATTTAAAAATAGTTTAAAACATATTTACAGGAAAAAATAATATAATTTCGATTAAAATTTTGAAAAGGCAAATTCATGGAGCTTAGTAGAACACTTTTGACAAGTAGAAATTAATGTTTTGGATTTTGTATTTGGGAGTCAAAAATTGTCCTGAATGAATTTTTTTTTTTATTTAGTAATTAAGAAAGTGTTTTTTAATATTTTGTAAATTTTTTTTATTTTTTTTAAATATTTATGATAATTAAAAAAATATATGAAAAAAATAAATAAAAAATTAAAATTTACTTTTCAGAATAACTATTCGAAACATTTTTTTCGAGAAGTGTCGAACGCATATTGATGTCTATATAAGCCGGTATCTTGTCTATCGTGCATGTGCGTACCCATCTCATTAGTCATTATCATTATAGCTGCTTTATTAAGATATCGATAAACAATGGCCAGACGTCCTACTGCTTTCTTAACTGCTCTTATCTTTCTGGTTTCAGTACTGAAACCCAGCCTGGTGGTCACGGCCAGTACTGCTGGTATTCCCGATTGTCAACCAATCGTCGCCGGTGATACTGACCGGATTCAGTTTGCTCTCAATCTTGAGTTCCTCGAAGCAGAGTTTTTCTTGAGTGGTGCAACTGGTAGTGGACTTGACAGCATCGCTCCATCTCTGGCTAAGGGTGGTCCTCCTCCAATCGGTGCTAGGAAGGCCAAACTAGATCCTTTAGTCGCTAGAATAATCGAGGAGTTCGGTTATCAAGAAGTTGGTCATCTCAGGTACTACTTATCAATAAGAAAGCACTGATACGACATGATACTTGTTAAGTTTTAAAAGTATTCTCAGATTTATTGTGGTTTGATGCCTTAATTTGCCTTTTTCCGATTTGCTGGAAACTTAAACCCTTTATTAGCAGTGCATGAAGGGGTATCCATTTCTTTCATCATGTAATTATCGGTTTTTTCATGCATTCATGAAATTATTGCTGTTGTTAGTTGATTAGAATGTCTCTTAATTTAACAGATCGATGATGATTTTTCAGGGCTATAATTACTAGAATAGGAGGGATTCCAAGACCACAGCTCGACCTCAGCGTTCAGAATTTTGCAAAAGTATTTGATGATGCAGTCGGTTTCAAATTGATTCCTCCATTTGACCCTTACGCTGACACAAACCGCTATCTCTTAGCATCGTATGTGATCCCCTATGTAGGATTAGTGGGTTATGTTGGCACCATTCCAAATCTTGGCAAAGCAACTTCTCGAAGTGTAAAAGTCTTACCTATCACTATCGGAGATCTCTGCAACAGGCATGAATCCATTAAATTCTAAGTATATATGTCTTTTTGGTACGCAGTTGGTTGCTTCGCTTCTGAGCGTGGAGGCAGGACAGGATGCGGTCATAAGAACACTACTGTACGAGAGAACCAACCAAACTGTGCGGCCATACAACCTTACGGTGGCCGAATTCACAAACCGTATCTCAGGGCTTAGGAACAGGCTGGGCGCGTGTGGCATCAAAGACGAAGGCATCCTGGTTCCTCTATCGCTTGGAGCAGAGAATCGTACGAACAGTAACATCCTGGCTGCTGATCCTAATTCTCTTTCATATGCTCGGACGCCACCGGAGATATTAAGGATAGTGTACGGAAGTGGCAGTGAGCATAAACGTGGTGGGTTTTTCCCTAATGGTGGAGGTGGGGAAATTGCAAAGAGGTTTCTTCCCAAAGCTAATTAATTAGGAGCTTCCTATAGTTCTGGTCGGGTTGGGATGCTTTCTAATTGGTAGTTTTATACATTGCATGGTATGGAACCAGCTGAAATTTACAATAAAGAATCAATAAATTGATGGTTAAAAGGAATATATCATTAAATTAATGTTTGTAGTTTCTACAATATTGTAATTACGAGCCATCAAGAAATAATCCCAATATATTATATTTTGCTGAGTAAATATTTAACACTACCTACTATATATATTTATGTCAATTGTATTAATGTTGCTGCCGTTGCGTATATACATATAGGAAATGGTTAAAGAAAAAGTTGCCCACCAAACGGTCGTTAATTAAAATGATCAAATTTTTAAAACCATTTGTTGGAAGTTTTATGTTATATATTAATATGAGTAATAATACCTATCGATTTGTGTATAAAATTAATGCACCGGCCGGCCAGAATCGTTGAAAGTAGCTATTTTGTTCATATTTCCTTGAAAATCGATCTCATAATGGGTCCAATAACATTTAATGTTGTCCAAAATACATAATTAAATAGTAACAATAAATAATCTCTAATTCAAAAGTTATCTATGACTTGAGTGTTAGTACAAGTGAAGTTGATGATCAGCTGGGGTAGATCACGTTAATTGGTTTTTCACGGAAAACAACATGTCTTGAGATAAAACAATGATTAGTGGCAATATCTAAGAGCTTGTAACTCTTGATACCAGAATGGTATCTAAGGAATATACATTATTTGCAAGCTCTAGGGTCTAATTTGGTTTTAGACCTTTGTAATTTAAAAGCAAAACACACAACTAAAGATTCTCAAATGGACATAAGAAGGAGAAGGCTGAAATAATGTCACGAAAGGCGACTTGTGTTTCAAGACTGGAGCTGGTAGCCTATTAATGATGTGAGTGGCTATTAGGACAACATCACCGCAAAATTTGAGAGGCATATGAGATTGAAATAGTAGGGCTCGAGCTATATTCTTATTGTGTTGATATCTTCTTTCCACAACAGAATTTTGTTGTGGAGTTTCAACACAACTATGTTGATGAATGACTACTTTAAAATTTTGAAATGGGGTCAAAGAATTTTTAGTATCATAATCATAATGAGTTTTCTTGATTTTTGTATGAAATTGTGTCTTAATCATTCAAATGAAATTTTCTACTAGGGATGCAACTTCTAACTATCTTGCACATACACATTCATCAACAATAATTAAAAAAAATCTGTAACCTTCAATAGTGAGATGGAGATTGGTTCCCAAACATCACAATGTATAAGGTCAAAAGGAAATTCAGAAAAAAAAAAAAAAAAAGAGTATTATTTGGGAATGGGAGCTTTCCTTGTTTGGCTAGTGGACAAACTGTACATTGGATATCAGATACAATCAGATACAGAGCTTTCCCACTCTATCCCTCATATATGTTGGTTGTCTTCCTGATCTCGTCTTCTTGTTTTCCCACTCTGTGCATTTCTAATTCGTTTTCTTGTCTTCTTCTTCAGAGCCTTCCATCCTTAAGCTTTTGAGAGCTTTTTCTTGTCTTCTTCGCGAGAACCATCAATCATTCAGCTTCTCGAAACCTCCTTATTTCCTTTTGAATCTCCTTATTTCTTGTGATTTTTAATTTTTAATTTTTTTTGTTTTCCACTACTTTCACCGCTCTTATCAGATTCTGAATTTTGTTTTTTTTCCCCACCGCCTTCACCGCTTGCCGTTTGGTATAAGAGTGATTTTCATCTTCTTTGGTTGCGGTCTATGTTTCTCTCTCAACTCAGACCCCTCTCTTTTCTCTGCATTTTTTTCTCCATTTTTTAGTTTTTTTGCTCTCGCCCCATGCCTCCTCTGCTCTCCCCAACCGGTTTCTCTCCATTTTTCTGCTCACACACCCAAAGGCATGCAAAAGCTCACCGCCGATCTCTGAAAGGAGCTTCAAGAAATGATGCCGATCATATTTTTTCCTAATCTTTTTTATTCTTTTCCTGTTATTCCTCGTCTCTCTGTTGTTGCCTATGAAGAAAAGGGTAAAATTCTAAAATTTTATTTTTGCAGGAGTTTCGTTTTTCTCAAGAGGGAGTTTTTATTTGGGTTTCTCGGTTGCATGTTAAAGCTATTCTTCTTTCTTGTGCGGGTGTTTTTTTAATTATTTTGTTCATCCCCTTTCGCATCCAAGTTGTTTGTTTTCTTGCTTTTTCTGGGAAATTAAAATCATGTCGAGCTCGTCAGCGTTTTTTGAATTTTCTAGGAAGAGGTCGGAGAAAGCAAGCTTCTCTGTGTAGCCTACTGAGTCAGTACTTGAAGGAGAATGGCTCCTTTGGCGAACTAAACCTCGGGATGTCATGCAACGTCAAACGAAATGGTGCGCTTTCCCCTCCTCTTTCCTTTTCTACATTTTTTTTGTTTTGTTTTAATTATCTCATTCATTTCTTTTTCCTATGTGATTTTCTAAGAAAACCCAGAATTAAGATCTACTTAAGGTTTCTCTTTCTTTCGGGTTTTTGACTGTCTAATTCCATATGGATGTGTCCTCTTCCCTCGTCAAAACTCTATAAAACTTTGATGTTATAAAACCTTAGCTGATCTCAATCTCAATCCATTCCATGTAGCCACGGGGCCGCATACCAAGGCTCAAGCAATCTTCTGAGCTTTTATTTTTTCTCTCATGTTGACTTCCATTTTCAACAAATCAGATGGCTCGGTTCCATGGGATTTTTCTCTTTTCCGCACTTCTGTCTCGTTCATGCTCTAGAAGCTAGCATTGGTGATCAACAGTTTACAAATGAACAACAGATATAATGCTAATTTAAATCACTTGAGTCGCGATGGAAAATTACATACACAAGAAGATGGAAAATTCTGAAAGATCACGTGAAAGGAAGTGTTGCTCAAGGCGATGGAGCAGTGCCAAAAAAAATGGTTTTTATCACATGGGTTGGCTAACTTACAAACGGGTGGAAAAATTCAATTCACTACAAGTCAGTATTTTCACCAAGGAAACCGAGTGAAATACACAATTTTAGAACCAAAATAGAGCTCAGCAAAGCTTCACAAGCTCATGGATTCAACACAAAAATTATAGAACAACATACAAATCAACAAAAAAAGAAGATGACTAAGACAAGAGAGGAAGGAAGAGGAACTAGGAAGGCTTTATTGTAGAAGCCGTGACCTATTTATAGATCAAGAATGGCGGTGGTAAGTGCCCGTGTGTCACACGGGGAGAAGAAGATAAAATGGCAGTGAGGGTCGCGTGGGGAAGCGGCGAGTTGACAGCAGCCTTCAGTATACATGCCGAAAGATACAGAGACAACAATGGGAGCTCGAGGTGAAAGAGGGGGCCACGTGGAGTGGCAGCTGGATAGCTAGTACTCGGAGCCGCAACCGAGTGACACGGAGCTGCCATAGAAAGGGGGAGGTGGCTCACGACAGCTGCTAGAACAAGAAAGGAGAAGAAGAAACCAGAAGAGAAGAAAATAGAAGAAGGAAGAAGAAGAAAGAAGAAGAAGAAGGAAGAAGTCGTGCGGCGCATGAAGGAAACGAAGGAACTCTAGGGTTCTAAGTGGAATGATGCCGTTTAGCAACAATGAAGGGCTGGGTTCACTTAATGCACGAGCTGGGCTTCGAGCTGGGCTTCAGGCTATACGGGTTATACGGGTTGGGTTATCACTTCACACAGGTTGGGTTCAAACACACTGGCTGGGTTTGATTGGAAATTGGGCCTTGGGCCGTTGAAGTGTCGAATTGTAATTGTTAATTGGAGTTGTTGGAATTGGGTCTTGGGCCGGATTGGAGTGCGAGATTACGCGTGTAATTGCTTTTAAACAGTATTTTTGTATTTTTGTGAATTTGTAAATGAGATATTTAAATGTATTCCAATAAACTATTGTAATGCATAGTTATCGTTTTTAATAAATTGTGTTGTGATGTCAGGTTGTCTGTTTGGAATTGTGACTAAATATGTGGGTGCGTGTGTATCACGACCCCAAGCCGAGATAGGACATTATCTCGGTGGAGCTCCTCTGGTTATTCGGGAGTGTAACAGACTGACGTGACATCTCCTGAGTTGTCACAGGGTGACGACGGGAATGGACGAGACGGTAATGCTCTCGTACCGATTTCGTGACCTTTTGGCTGGCGAGGTTAAAGGATGCTTGGCCATGTACGCGCTGGGCACGGAACTGGACATCGCTCGTTACGAAGTCTCATGCACGGACGTTACCCGTGGTGTGACGATGAGAGTCAGGGCATGCGGACGGTCCATAGGGGAGACCGTGGTGCATGCATAATAAAATAATGGTTATGATTGGACAAAAATGAGATTTTTGGCGTGAATAGTTAAAAGGGGTATTTTTGGGAAACAAAATGTGGTTTTGTTTTCTACAATATTTTTTTGTATGGGGACGCGTGATTATATTAATGTATTTTTAAATCTATTGGATTTTGTTTTGGTTAATTACTTGCTAAGATGTCATAATCTTATTGTGATGTTTTAACCTACAATTCTGTTTTATGGTGCCGTAGAATCTGATGCAGAACCCGAGTATGAACCTGTGGGATCAGCTCCGCCAGAGGTTTGAGTTGCTGAGATATTGTTCAGCGTTATGGGATTTGTTTCCCTTATGTTACTCCCTGTCTTTAATTTATCTATCGAATGACTGTATAATTCTTGTAAAGTTATTTTACTGTTTTGAAACAATTATGGTACTTAATAAAGAAAGACCCTTTTTATTTCTCCGTTGCGAATATTATTTTTGTACACTTATTGCATGTTATACACACTCTGAGCACTGGTCGTTGGGGTGCGTGATCCGTGTGGTCATCATCTCAGTGTCACGAACTCCACAAAAATAACATGTAGGGGTCAAGGGTGCCACAAGTGGTATCAGAGCTGGGGTTGAGTGCATTAGGTTGCTAAGAGGTCGAGAATAATGTGGTGAGAAAATAGTGGTCGGAGTTGAATGCTTCCAGGATCAACGAAACGCTTGCTGTCCAAAGCTCTTATTCAATGACAACACGTGGAAAATATTATGAATTTCTCCAAAATATTCTGGCAAGGTAATACGGTAAGCAACAGGTCCAACCATCTCCAGAATTTGAAAAAGATCAACATACATCAGACTAAGTTTCCCTTTCTTACCAAAACGTTTAACGCCTTTCATTGGAGAAACTTTGAGGTATACCTAATCACCTTCCTCAAATAATAGATCTCTTCTCCTCGTGTTTGAATAGCTTTTCTGACACATATTTGCCCTTTACTAGTATATATATATATATATATATATAGGTTTTAGGAATTTTTACCCCCACAGCTTAGTAAGAGTATGGTTTCAATTTGAGCCCTCCGTTCGATCAATCCGTAGTACTTGGACCATCAGGATTCTCCACAATTATTTTTGTTGAACCCAAGGTTTTAAGTATCATAAAATTATATATCTATTTATGGATTTTGATGATAATAAATGAGTTCATACATAAAAGAGTCTCAAGTTGTCTAAATAATGGAGTCTTCAATACCATGGACATAAACAAATCAAGCATGAGCAAAAATGGGAGCAAGCTTACAAATAAAGCCCTTAGAGTATTTTTATGGCGCACCCAAATTCCAATTGGGATTTTATGGAGCTTGAAGCGTCAGGACATGCAACATCATGACAGTTAAGGATGCAATGCAACTAGCATGTATTTAACAATATGCAGTATTTGCAGCGAATAATAATTTTTTTTTTATATAATAGACAATGTACCAAAATGTTATATTCCAAAATATAATCATAATGGCATAATATTCACATCTCAAAAGTTATCCAACAAGTCTGTATCAAAATAAGTAATGGAGGCATCACTTCATAAGTACAAACTTGAAATAAAATTGCTGCACTAAACACCGAGCCACTCATGCGGGTCGAATATAAGCACCAAAATGGAATCCAAAAGTTAGAGCACCAACTCCATATGATCCTCAAACATCCTATGATGTCTACTCAACCTCGTCTAGCTGGTTGAGTCCTGATTCCTAATCCCCTAATACGTCGTCGACCATTCCGAAAAAATGGTAATTGAGACTATCAAGTGAGATTTACATATCTTAGCAAGTACAGTTCCTAAACTACCAAAAGTATAATAGGCTTGTATGATAGTAATATGAGATGTATGCATCTTGAGATAGACTTGAACATGCGTGTCATGACTTAAAAATCACATGGCTATACATAAACATAGCATGACTTGACTTGTACATGACATGACTTGACATGAACATGGCATGACTACCTAAACATGACACCTTGTTAACATATAAATGTTTGTTTACGTGAATTGCAGATACTCCATGACTCGCCACTAGTCGTGTGCTCCTACTAATACTGCATCACATCACAGGCATCTGCGCTAGCTATGAGTACATCATGATAACTAAACTTGTAAATGTGTGTAATTTGGCACTATCATCGTTGGTTGTCTAACTTTAATATGGAAATCAGTTACTTAGGTCTCATTCGAAATCCATTGATTGTACTTCGTCAACTTAGGAGATTCCACATCCAATATAATCTTTCCATAGTAGACGGAAAAGCTCCACTAGGATAACTCCTCATCCTAACACTTGGGATCGCGATAAAGTAAAAAGACTTGCACGACTTAGATACATTTCATGACGTACTCAATACTTATAACATACTGGCATTCATGGCATGTAACATAATAACATGTAATAGATAACATGGCATTCATGGCATGTGATATATAATCATATACAATAATTGTGACATGGCATAGCATATTATAAATAATTATAGTAAGTATAATAAACGTAAATATAAGGGGTAACTTACAGAAATGTAGCGTAAGGTAAGCAAAGCATGTAGTGTAAGCTGAAATGAGAAACATTCTAGGGTTAGAATATCTAACATAATCTTCCTAGTTATAAAACTTACTAACTTCAGGCCAGATTTACAAAATTACCCCTTAACTTATGGCAAACTACAAATTTGCCTTTAAAAATAAGGATTTTGTGAACAAACTTCAAAACGTACCAAAATTTATATTTCTTATGTAATTTTCATCCTAAATCCAAAAATGAAATCAAAATTTTCTCAAACTAACCCCAACTATAAGAAACTCTCTTGGTCAATTCATGTAGGCTTAAATTCAAGCTTTTGTTGCTACTTAGCCATTTAACACTCTAACATGCTTAGACCGAAAATGATAACCCTCAAAATCATATCCTTAGTTCTAAACTCATGTTAAAACACTAAATCGCACATTCCATAAAAACTTAGAACTCATTACATCAAGGAAAAAGCCAAAACATCAAGATTATGTCAAAATGAACCAACTATTGATGTTCTTGTTCTAACACTTTCATTTCAATTACAAGGACTCCAAAAGTCCATAAATAACTTTCCTAATATGTTCATCACTCAAACCTAAGTACTAGCATGCTTAACTAATCAATCAAAAATCACAAAACAAAACATAGAACACTATGTTTGCATGATAATTGAGCATGCATGCTTTTGGACTTAAAACAATGTGACTAGATTCTTGATTTTCAAGCAAGAAATCTAGCATTTCATAGCAAACATTTCATCCAAACAAATTATCAAACCCGAGAGCCTCTAGATTGAGTTTAAAACAAACTCTTTCATGTTCATCATCATTCCAACAAAGATCTAAACCATAACGCCTTAAAAACTCATTCTAAATCCATATATGAAAACCTCTAGAACAACATTATAAAGACCAAGGCTATAGAATCAAGATCCTATAGCTAAAATCAGTACTAAACCAAACAAAGCTCCTTTTGAACCAATTAGTTTCTACCTCTTCAAAAATCATGCAAAAACCATTTTGTGAAAATACTAACATGCTTTAAATCAAATCATAACTTGCATAATATCATGTTAACACTTTATCAAATCAAGATCTAACAAAAATTTCATCAAAATCTCACAAAACATTCAAAGTTCATCACAAACACCAAAACCTGTCAACACTGAACCTTTTCACAATTAACACCCATTTTCATCAAGCAAATCTGTAGGAAAAATTCACCAACACATATCCAATTAAATTAGACTCAATGCTAGATAAAATTAAAAAGATTAGAACCCAAGAAATACTCACAAAGGGGTTGGAATGAAGCAAGCAAAAATTGCCCAGTTTTTCCTCTCCTCTTGCTCTCGGTTTCTCTCTTGGAAGGAAGGGAAACTGTATACAACTGTGGGAGGAAAGTAAAGAGTGTGTGGGGGTGTATAGGGACTGACGTTGGGTGGGTGAATGAATGACCATTAGATGTAATTTTGACTTGTGAAAGGAGGGAGAAAAGCTTATGGGAGCGGGGCTAGTTTTCTACTACTACAGGCCAAGTGGGTGAGGGGTGAGTGTGTCTTGTTTGACTTGTCATCAAGGTACTAGTTGGAGTTTGTCATGAGGTGGCATGAGAATTATGGTATGAACTTGTAAGGAGGAGAAAACTTGGGCAAAATGGTAGTTTCTGTTGGACTAAAATGAGGCCAACCAAATGGTGTTCATTTGGGGTATAGTTAGGGTTTCGGTTAAGGCATGGTTCAAATGTAATTTCTCTTGGTCAAATGAAATTACCAAGATTTAAGAGAGTGAATGAGGCTATCCTAGTGTGTAATTTTATAGTTGGTTGTATGTAGAAGTGACTTAACCAAGTGAGAAAATACTTAGTCACAACCGGCCATGTTTAGTGTTTGGAAACCATTTAGGGTTTTGGGTTTTCGTCTTGCTTGCAAGGATTAGGGATTCCATTAAGTTTAAAACTCTCTTTTGGTTGACCAAATGGTATTCGGTTAGATGGAATAGTGATTGGTATAAGAGAGCATGATAACAAGCTTGATTATGACTCCATCTCTTAAACATTTTGTCCTCATTTGGACAAATGTCATAGGATTTCGAATTGTATGCTAGGATTGTGCCATATGTTAAACTAAAATGTTTTTTAGTGAACCTAAGTGATTTTGACATCCTACATGGCGATTTAACAATTATTTGAAGCAGATGCCACGTGGCGCTCTCCTGAATGGTTACTATTCACCCAAAAAACTTACAACTTTTTATTGCACCAGAAATTCCTAAATATTTATACGAGTCTAATGGTTCAATACATCTTATAAAATTCTATTTCTATGTGCCTTAATTAAATACAAAGACAATACTATCACCAAAGTGGATTGGGATATAACTATGCTAATAGACTAAAACCTATATTTCAAAATAATTGTTTTCTCGTGAAACATCAATTTACATTTTTCATATGTGACTAATATGATTGGAAGTTTAAAATTTGAATGATAATTGATTGTCATTTTCACATGTGCATATTATGTTGAAAATTTAAAAAATTATTGATGTTCTTTTTGACATATGCAAAAAATAGATAAAAATGATGAAAATGATTGATGCTCCTTGTTCCACATGAAAGTAGAATTGAAGAAAATGAGAAAAATGATGACAAAGACGAAAAAGTTGCAATGTTAATAAGGGGGTTTCAAAGATTCTTAAAGAAAGATAAAACTTTTTCAATGAAGCCCCTTAGAAGGTTTTACAAGAAAAATACTTGTGACAAGTGCAATAAGTTTGGACATATCAAGGCAGAATGTCCTCTACTAAAAGAAAGTAATGAAATCTACCAGAGATAAAATCAAGTTTCAAAATGAAATTGGTTATAATATTTCAAGTATTAGAAGTGATGGGGGGAAAGAGTCTGCTACTAAAGATATTGAAACCTTTTGTGATAAAAATGATTTTGCGCATAATTTATTTGCTCGTCAGACGCCCCAACAAAATGGGGTAGTAGAGAGGAATAGCAAATCCCTTAAAGAGATGTCAAGAACAATACTCAATGACAACAAATTTCCTAGTTACATTTGGGTCGAGGTGGTAAGTACAACATGTTCAATTTTAAATAGAGTTATGTTAAGCTTTAAAGTAGATAAAACCACTTATGAGCCTCGGAATGGTATAACACCTAATATTGGTTACTTTCATGTGTTTGAATGCAAACTTTTCACTTTGACTGACAGAGATCATTTAGGCAAATTTGATGCAAAATCTTATGAATGTATCTTTTTTGGATATTCTACTAATAGTAAAGCTTATGGAGTCTTCAATAAAAAGACTTTGACTGAACAAGAATCTATGCATGTAGTATTTGATGAATATAACCCCAGTTTTCGAAGAAATTTGTTGATGAAAAAACAGAACTTATAAATAACATGGAGAGCCTCAAACTTAATAAAGAGAACACAACAAAGGATTTCCAACATGAAGACATCAAGAAAGATAATCTAAACTTAATGTAAGGTGTAACCAAAGTGGAAACACTTGAAAGATCATCTAATGGCATAAATTCTAGGAGAACCATCACGAGGTGTAAGTACTCATTCATCTCTTAGAAATACTTGCAATCATGTAGCTTTTTTTTTTTTTTTATCTTAAATTAAACCCTAAAATATTGATAAAATGCTTCTTGATGAATCTTGAATTCTTGCTATTCAAGAAAAGCTAAATCAATTTGATAAAAAGATTTTTGGAAACTTGTTCCTAAGCAAAAAAAAAAAAAAAAAATTATCATTGGAACAAAATGGGTTTTTAGAAACAATAAAGATGAGTCTAGAGTCATCACTAGAAATAAGACCCGACTAGTTGCCCAAGATTTGAATCAAGAATAAGGAATTGATTATGATAAGACATATGCACCAGTCGCAAGATTAGAAACTATTCAAATACTACTTGCATATGCTTGTTATAAAGATTTCAAAAATTTTTAAATTGATGTTAAAAGTGCTTTCTTAAATGGTTTTATAAATGAGAAGGTATATGTTAAGTAACCTCCAAGTTTTCAAAATCATATTTGTCCAAATTATGCTTTTTAAGTTCACAAAAGTATTATATAGACTCAAACAAGATCCTAGAGCTTGGTATGAAAGATTTAATCGTTTCTTGATTGAAAAAGGGTTTTCAAGAGTAAAAACCGACACAACCTATTTTATTAAACATGAAAATGATGATATTCTTTTGATTCAAGTTTATGTAGAAGATAAAATATTTGGTGCTACTAATGAAATGATGTGCCAAGTCTTTGATGTGACTATGCATGAAGAATTTGAAATGAGCATGATGGGAGAACTTAACTTCTTTCTCTGATTGTAAATCAAGCAAGCAAAAAGTGGAACATTCATTAATCAGTCAAAGTATATCAAAGAATTACTCAAAAAATTTGGAATGGAAGATGAAAACGGTAAGCCAGTCAGCTCAAAGGTATATCGAGGTATGATTATTAGTCTATTATATTTGACAAATAGATCTAATATTATGTTCAATGTATGCGTATGTGTACGATTTCAATCATCTCCAAAAGAATCTCATTTGACTACTGTTAAAAGTACTCTCAAATATCTTTCCGGTACAATTGATCTAGGCTTATGGTATCTTTAGCACACTTTTTTTATATAATCACCTAATCAGATGCAGATCATGCTAGTTACAAGGTTGATAAAAAAAAAAAAAAAAAAAAGTACTCATGGAACATGTCATTTCAGGTTATGTACTTATTTCATATTTTAGTAAAAAGTAAAATTTTGTTGTATTATCTACCGTTGGGGCAAAATATGTTATTGTAGGTAGTTATTATGCTCAAGTTCTATACATGAAGCAACAACTTGAGAGCTTATGTATAATACCAGAGCTATAAAGCTTTCAAAAAACCCAATACAACATTCTAGGACTTACCATATTAAAATAAGATATAATTTTCTACAAGATCGTGTGCAAAGGGTAATAATGTACTAGATTTCACAAGCATATACAACTAATTGGATGATATCTTTATAAAATATCTGCCAAAAGATAGATTATACATAATTGAAAGAGAATTAGGAAGGATGCATGCTATGGATAATTGTTAGACTTTTTTATTACCTCAAAATTACTTACAAAAATTTGAGCTTCTTACCTTATTTTTTAAACACTCTTGCTCTTCACATATCAACATGTTATCCTTATCTAAATGATTAGGCAATTAAAAAAAAGAGTCCAACAAGGACTTCAACTCCTTATTTTCTAGTTTTAAGCCTCATATCTTTATGTTAGACTACTGAACTAGAGTAGAGAAACAATCTCATTAAGTTTTTCAACTTCATTTGTTCTATATTGCAATCGTTGAGAAAATGTTAAAAATGGATGATGAATGCCGAATACCAAGAGTCACAAGTTCAGAAATAGCCCTATCATCTGACTTATTAACCAAATATCTTTCCTGCTGCCCCCAAGCACGGATGGTAGATGCTAAGAAAACTAGTGATTGAAGTCTATAATACCTCATATATTGATCAAAAGGGTTGTTGGAAGAAGATTGTTGAGTTATTGTTAGAAGAGAAAAGATTCAAAGTAAAAATGCAAATTGATCTTTTTTTTTTTTTTTGTGTTAAAAGAGGACGGTACTTCAAGTTTATTAATAATCCTCACTTATGGCAGAGGAAAACCGTAATTACAACCAAACACCTGGGGGCTATAAATAATCATAATTGCCCAAACCCAAGCATAAAAAAAACTAAATTATCATAAGTTCACATATCAAAATAAACTAAAGAAAAACACTACAAGCCTATCAAAGCACCACCTGCAAAAACAAAGTTAGCACTTGCAAAAAAGAACAAAACAAGACATAAAATAAAACCCAGCTTGTCCAATCTTATAATTCCTCTCAGCATCCTCGACATGTCCCCAAGTATATACCACTCCATATGTTGCCCCATCGCACTATACTTTGCAAGCCAATTTGCGGCTTTGTTCCCCTCTTGAAAGACATGCCACACTAAGCAAACCATCAAATCCATGATGGCAAGAATTTCCTCCCAATAGTCTTCTAAATACCAAATCCCACATCTTTTTTTCTTCCACCACGAAACCACCACTTGAGAATCAAGCTCAATTTACACAAAACCAATCCCCAAATTTTTACAAACTTTAAGATCATGTAGAAGAGCTAATAACTCCGCTCTATCATTCGAACCAACACCAATTGGAGAAACAAAAGCTTGAGCCAAATTGCCTTGATCATCTCTAATAATACCACCCACCCCTGATGGCCCAGGATTGCCCAAGCTGCTAACATCTGTGTTTAACTTGAGCCAATCTTGAGTTAGTTTTTTCCATGCCACCAGCTAAGGGTCACGCCTGGATGGAACTGTAGGCGAAATGTCCAAAGAATGTAAAATCTAAGTGTCATACCTGTAACATTTAGAAACGTAATGAATGTCGTGGCTTATTGAACAAATCCAATTTTTAATGGATTGCCAAACCGCAGTGTAAGACTCGTGACGACCCTCCATGCGAGCAACACACCTACGACTCCAAAGACACCAATAAAGAAAAGAAGGGAGAAGCCCCACAATAATTTCCACTTGGGTAGAAGATGATGCACGTCTAAAACATGCCTCTACCGTCTCTTTCCAAGTGCTATAGATAGGTCAACCAAAGATAGCTTCCCAATATCTCCACACCCTTTTAGCAAAAGTCCCTTGAAACAACACATGATTTTGATCTTCAAAGTTACCCACATCACAACAATCGCAGCTAGAAACAATTGGGATACCAATACGACAAATATGTTCATCAACACTAAGTGCACTAAGTGCAAATTGATCGTATATATGTGAAGAAGAAGCTTGAATGGGAATTGGACAAGCTAAAGACTGCCTTTTAAATATAAACATGAGCACATGACAAAACATCATATCTCCTCATATCTTACTTGGACAACATTACAAGATAATCTAGAATCATTTCGTCCTAAGTTATTTTACAAGGCCAGCGAGATTAAATACAGCTTGTCTCCTCATTTTTTATGGATATTCTCAAAAAGTTATTTTTATCCTAAATGTTGAACCTCTTTCGTTATCTGACCCAGATGTAGCTCCTTCGCTTTCCAGCTCCTCTACTTGTGGTTGAAAGTCGTGAGCATTCCAGTTCGTCAACTTTTTCAATGCTTATTTTCATGTTCTTGTAAACAAGCATTCGACACAATTCAGAAATTTGATTGTTAAACAGATCAAACTCACTCACTCTCACTAGTATTCTCCGATGCATGGTTGTAGTAGAGGCAACATATTAAGTACTAAGAGTTCTTGACTTTGCAATTATCTCATAATCAATCTTTCAAGTCAAACGTCTTTATGCTCCTATCATGGCATTAATAGCCTTAGTGGAGAAAATAGGTGGTTGAAGCATGAAGAGTTCTTGATTCAAATATGGAACATTATTGGAAGAAAACTACTCGGTCATAAAAATTGTTTTGGATAAACAAAAATTAGGTCAAGGAAAATATGTGAACTTTTCTCGTGATAAGGATGATTCTTTTGAACAAAAATTATGAGCTTTCAAATCTTTACAAAATCTCATTTGTCAAAAATATCTAGTGAATTTGAAACTCTTTCTGCACTAAGTCGATAGAGCTAGCCCCATAGCTCTGCAACACTTATCTAGCCCCAAGCAATTCCAGTTATTTAGCTCTCTATATTTTCAACAAAGGCTCATTTCCTTGATGCACTAGTTATTGTGATCCTTTTTAATTATGCCAAAAGGGAGAGAAGTTTAGAATAAAATATTAGCATTATTAATGTTTTTGATATCTGGATATTTGCTTGTACTTGATTTGATTTAATTTTTCTTCAATTATTAAGCTTGATAGATACATGCTTGGAGTTAAGTTTATTTATATCTATTGCTTGAGAAACTAACGCACATTCTCATGGATTAAGCATCACTATTGATATTAAAGTTTTACTAAGTGTTTGTCATCATAAAAAATTGGGAGATTGTTGAACACAAGGTTTCAAGTATCATAAAATTCTATATCTACTTATGAATTTTGATGATAACAAACGAGTTCCAAGTATAACAAAGTCTCAAGTTGTCCACACCCATCATCCATCATCCAAAATCATCCACACCCATTATCGAGATCAATCATAATAATATTTTCTTCTAACTACTACAACAAACATTTTCTAAGTTCTCAATCAGATAACAAAAGAAACCCAACATTTTCTAAGTGCCAACCAAATTAAATAATCCCAACAACAACAAATGTCAATGCCCAACAAATGAACCAAATTAAATTAAATGTTCCAAGTGTCATTCCCTCTTCCAAGTTGTGCCTAAAAACATATGAAAAGATTTTACTAAGGAAAATATTTTTTGACCTACATCACATATGAGTACAGGAAAACCATAAATATGAGTACCATTTTGGGTGGCCAAGAAATTAAAACCTCAATCTATATATAATGACATCAAATTCTTTATGGCCTCGCACTAGAATTGACATTCTCAAGCAATAAGTCCCAAAACAATATAATTTATAATGCCATCAATAAGCTACTGCTGCAATAAGTCCTAAAACAATATAATTGACAATTTGACATCCTATACAAGCTACTGTAGGAAATTTATAATTTATAATCCTAATTAAGCAAGTACTAAGCAATAAGTACTTAATTATCATGTCATATTAATAACATGTGTAATATAGCTAAATGTCTTCTCTGAAATACAGGATCACATACAATTGGCCAAGCAAGATGTGAAACTTTTTGTGATAGGATTCACAACAATACAAGTGACATCGATGTTGATTTTGCCAAAACTACAAAGCACAAGTGCTCAGTTGATAAAGATAGTAGTGATAATTTAGCACCACTTGATTTGGTGACACCCAATTCTTTTGATAATAACTACTTTAAGAATCTCATTAAGAAGAAGGGTCTTATTGAATTAGATCAAGTACTATTTAGTGGAGGATCCACGGACAACATTGTTTGGGAATATTGCAAGATGCCTTCAACTTTCAAAGTTGATTTTGCTGCTACCATGGTGAGGATGGGAGAAATCGATCCCATCATCCCTAAACTCTTCTCCCCTTCCCTTCCTTCACTTCTTACTTTTGAGACTAAGAATTGTTGACCCTTGTCTAATTTACTCTTACAGTTTTTTTGACAAAGTTGGATGTGTGCTCTCATGTCCAAAGTACCTTGCGTTTTGGGATGGCATTTCCATTGCCTCCCACAATGGCATTTCCATTGCCTTTTGGGAGACCCATGTGATTTCATCACTAGAGCCATTTAAAAAAAACTCCACCAAACAAACCTCAACTTGAATGTATAATAAAATAAGTATTAGCATGCTACATGCATAGCAAAAATATAGCATTCATAATGTCTACAAAATATACAACAATATAATAAAGTAAAAATATAACATTCATAATGTCTACAATTATTAACATTAGTTACATTTGGCAGAAGATATCACAACCATTGACCAACACAGATTCACCAAATCGACATGTTATATAATCGAAAGTTGTAACATGTTCTAACACAACCATATTCCTCTACAACCTAATCCAATAAATCAAGTCCTAAGTTCTAACATGTTATATAATCGAAAGTCTGAAGTGGTAACAATATCTGTGAAAACACATCTCCAATAGATCAGTACATCACCAACAGATCATTTTCACGACCAATTATAAAAACTCACTTTGATTTCGTCGAAGTTGAGAGAGGGACAAAGAGAGGCGACGGGGAAGAAATCAAGGATTAGGAGACCCAGAGAAAATAAAAATTAAAACATCAAAACAAATGAGAGAGAGAGAGAGAGAGAGAGAGAGAGAGAGAGAGAGAATGGCAGCGTTAAGTGATAGGAAAAGAGAGATGTGAGGTGACGAGAGAAGAGATCAGAGTCATGGTGAACACTGACCACAGGCTAGGGCTGGGTTTGAGGCTAAGATCGTGGGGCTAGGGTAAGTTTTCATGAAAAGGTGAAGTACTGAAGACATAAGTGAATAGTTGGGGGGGGGAAGTAAACCAAAATGACTTAAAACATTGTTGTTTTAACTTCTGAAAACGGCACTGTTTTACATTGAGTGTGGCATTTTGTGACCAAAACAGATTCAAACAACACCGCTTTGACTCTGTTTTGGCCTTTTTGGACAGGTTGGACTGCACAGCTGTAGTGTATTGGGTTTCCCTTTCCCTAAACCCTAAATCAAACCCTAAACAAATTTTAATCTTTGTTTTAGTCATAAATTTCTTTATTTATGGTTTTTACAATCTTTTTATCACTAAATTTTGTTCTCAGTACTGATGATTAACAATTACCATTTAACTAATATCTAATTACATGTTATTATACTATAGTATTACATGTTATTAAATTTTAACTTTGTATAATATTTTATACTATTGTTATTCTTATTATAAACTTATAATATAGTTTTAATTACATGTTATTATATTAGTTTCTAACTTATTTCTAATTTAATTATATACTAGATTTAGTATTAAATGTTAATCTTTTATTATACATTAGTGGCTTAGTGCTTATACATAAGTATTAGATGTTATTATAGATTGATTATATGTTATTATACTTTAGTATTACATGTTATTATAAATTTATACATTTGTGTTTATACATAATACATTAATATTAAATGTTATTATACATTAGTTATTGGGTAATGCAACATATAGTCGTGGAGTGCGTAAGCGCCGCACAATCGTTTTAAAAAAATTTAGGGTCCATTTTTAAAAAATTATTTTTTTTCATATGGGTCTCATATTTACTCATTACTCCACGACTGTAAATATCATTTCTCTTAGTTATTATATATTAGTATTATATGTTATTATACATTAGTGTTATATGGTAGTAATAGTGTGGTGTTTACATATACTAAATTATTATTAGTCAATTTATATTATAGTATAAGTGTATTATTTTTGGTACATTTGTTCATACTAGTATTTAACTAACTATATAACTTACAGTTATATAAAATATATATTATTAATATATATAAAAAATACATATATTTTTAGCAAAATATGTAAAATATTGGACTCAGAGTCAGAGTCGGAGAGGAGTCGAAGTCGGAACACCACCACCTTTGACTCCGACTCTGACTCTGACTCTAACTCTGACTTTTTGTGGAAAACAAACTTCGACTTCAGCTCCGACTTATCGGAGTCGGAGTCAGGTTTTTAATTTTTTGCTCAACCCTACCTCTTGGGTGTGTTTGTGGTATGCTTTGAGGCCACAAGATTTATGGCTAAGGAACTTTATCTCAAGACTTGGAGTTGTCGACTTTATTGCCATGCTGCTGAGAATTTATTGTGATAATTTATCTACAACATTTTTTTTCATAAATGTTAGGTATTCTAGTGGTGCCAACTGCCAAGCACATGGAAGTCAAATACCTAAGTATTAATGAGGAAGTACATAAATAATAGTTTCCATTGAACACATTAGTACTATGCTTATGATTGCGACCATTGACAAAGGGTTTGGTACGTAGTGAAATAGTTTAAAGAACATGTTGAAAGAATGAATCATATGTCTTTATCTAGGATGTGAACATGTTGATGAGCTCGTTGATTTATTAATTTTTTTTGGATACTTAATGATATCTATTATGGTTGTTTTTGTTTTATTGTCTTTCCACTTTATATATATACATTGATGATGACAAGATAAATATCTAAAGTAGACATGAGTTGAATTCAAGGCATTACAGTATCAACCTTAATTGTCCCTATTAAAGATCACGTTGAATTAAGTTACAGGTGTTGTAGTACATGGAAGAAATTTTATTGGTTATATAACAGAGGACTGTCATGACTCGTATTGGTAGCTAGTTTGACATGGATATTATGGAACTCATATAATGTGTTTTGAGTTAGGAATGTTTCCTGAAAATAAATGTGCACAATATAGTTAATTTCTTGTAATAAACCCCTAAATTTTTCTTCAAAATGAAAATATTGTTTTATAGGCATATAGACCAAGTAGGAGATTGTAAGAGTTTTATTAAAACTCAATATCTCACACACCCATATCCCCATGGGTTTATAGTAGTTCAATTATATCACTTAATTAATGAGTTATAGTAGGACACAAATACCTCTAGATTAATTTCATCATGGCCCAAAGTCTATCTAAGCAATGAGAGGTTAAGGGTTTTCACCTACAACATAATTGTGCCTATTACCATCAGGACACTTAGAAGAAAGTTGTTAAGGTGATTTTTCTCTCATCGTCAGGTGAAATTCTCCATCGAAGATCCCAATATTATTATTTCATGTTAAAATATTTAACAAATGGAAGTTCTATTATTTCCGCTTCCTTCTTTTACATCTGGATCTTTCTTTTTTCTCACAACCAAGTTTTTATGCCACGTGGGTTTCTCATTTTGTTTTAAAGTCGTTTGCTTTTTGTTGATTGAAAGATTTTGCTTTGTTTTATTGTGTTCAAGATCACAATGTTATTTTTCATAAGAAATCAGAGTTATTTCCTTTTGTATTCTTATATCCTTCATTAATTGAGAAGTTTTAATGATCTCGTTTAAATGACTTTCCACTCGTAGAATTTTCGCTTTGGAGGCTCTTAAAATCATAAAGGTTTGTTTTGAGAGTTCAAATTTCACTTAAAAGTGTTTGAATTCCTAATTTTATATAAGAATTAGTTATGGGGATTTAAATCATGTTGTTGAGAGATTTACTTTAAAGGATGTGGGAATGGGGTTGTCAAATTTTCACTGAAAGGTTGAATATTAATTATAATCTTTATGGTTTTATTTATGTTGGGTTTTCTTATTTTTGTGTGGCTGGCCGTGTTATGATTCTGAGAAAATTGGATTGTAGTAAGAATTACTGAAAATGGGTTGTATGAAAAAATGAAGCTCTTAGTCTCCGAAGATTGATACAAAGGATCATCAAGTAGGTTCAAGAGACAAAGATCTTGATAGTGTACGTCCCACTTGCACATATTCTGAGTAAGGTTCAAGGGATTTTTTTTATCTCATTGATAATAGTGAGAACTTTCAGTTTGCAGGGCATAGAAGGTTTCAAGGCGGTTGTAGGGTAAATTATTAAATTGTAGATGGTCGAAGGTTTTTCGAGTCTACTTTTCCATTCATTTGTCTTTTTATTGAGAAATATTTATAATATTTTCAATTGTAATGCCCTATATCTCGATGGGCCGTAGAGTTACTTCTTGTCACCTAAAATTATAATTCGCAGTACAGATATAAACTCCAGATTCCGAATGACACACAAAACTTATTATTTTAAATCAACTAATTCAATATAATTAATCTAAGACACCACAAAATTTCATTATAATCATCAACCTTCCAAAATACCAAGTCAACAGAACAAAACAAATATACTAAATAACTTCTTCAATAATCAAAGTACCCTCCTTGTACTTAATCTGCTATGCTCACGTAGCCTTGTCCATGAAATATTCAAAACATCTAAAAATATTGTGGAGATATGGAGTAAGTTATTAACAACTTAGTAAGTAGAGAACATATATTTGTATGTAAACTTGATCAATTTGCAGATAACAAAATGTACAACAAAATATTTTGAGTTTCAAAATGCAGAACAAAACATGTTATCAATATCACTATTATTCATATACAAAAGTCATTTGGCATAACATAATTGAACATTATCATATAAGAATAGAGGAATCATATTGGAACATATATGCAATTTCTAACCCCCGTGGTAGGGTTGTGCTATCTATGGTGGCCAAACTGGGCAAAAACATAAGTGAATCTTCCCCTTATCATTCTTGGGACACCAAGTGTGCATACAGAAAAACAACTTTGTTTTCAAAGTAGGTGCACTTAGAAACAGAAATGTTGGTACAACCTAAAACATAGGCCACATGTTTACACCCTTGGTAAGGTCAAAACAAAACAGAACAGAAACATAATGTCATGCCAAAGGTTTTTAGATGTCGTATCATATCATAACAAAGTACTGAATAAATTCATATCATCTTCACGTTATCAAAATAGATTCAGAGCATCTTCATATAATAATGTACAAATTTTCAAATTTTCATATTCGCTCTTTTTATACAGTTGAGAATAGAATTCCAAAAATTTGCTCATGTCTACACCAGTTATGTTAGAAAATACTCTTCTCTTTTTATACAGATTTCATGAGTAATATAAATCAAATAACCAATGTTGTTTCAAGATTCTTTTCATAACAAAACATGCATATTTTTCATAAATCAACTTTAGTCCATTTCTTTTTATTCGAAGTCTATAGGAATCCCGCTTACCTGACTCTTATCGTGTATTATTTAAGCCTGGGGTCCGACCTCTAACCGTATCACAACCTAAACCATAAAACGTTCAATAAAAGCTAATAACACAACAAGCATGCCACTAACTTTACCAACGAACCCAAACCAGCACAAAACCAACTTCATTAACGAAAATCCATAACCCGAGCAATAGATTCAGCGCACACAAATTACTCACAACATCCAAAGAAATTTTACTACTTCACGAAGATTAGCCCATCCACCTTGAATTTGTTTAACCATTTACCACAAACTAAATATTATTTATAAACTCATTTTGACAAATTATACAAACAATCCACATATTCAAACACAATTTACCCTCGACTTGTCAACCATATAAATAACCACATCTACTCCCGACATGTTGAACCTGCCACTATTAAGTCTTAAGTCTTATCTACCCATAATACTACAAATCTAAGACTCCATATATGTCAAACGACCACCCAAACAGCAACTCAACATCCATAATTCACACATGTCCAACACAAACAACCCACCATCACGATAAGTCCAACACAACCAACCCACATGCATCATCCCACACAAACACACACTTTAACCCAATTAAGAAATCGCAATTACACAATTTCCAACACACAACAGAGGCAGCAAAATCTTCCACTAGGTACCAATGTACAAATAACGTAAATACTAATACAAAGACGATACAAACGTTCTAATTATCTTACCCAAATTTTTTGCAGTTAAGTCAATGAAAACAATGGCGAGAGGATGTTGTCTAAGGCTTATTTTGATGCCTTGTGATTCAAAGTAATGGTATTAACCAAGATTTACATCAGTGGTTAATATATAACAAGGTAGCCTCTATGAGGCAAAGCCGTGTGTACCTTACCTAGTCCTGGAGTGGTGAACAGTTGGGCTTTATGAGTGAAACATGCTACCTAGGACGAAGGTATAAATTTGTGATGACCTAAATGAGAGAAAATTTATGGGGAAATGGCGCACGAGGAGAGAGAGAAAACACAAGAGCATGAGAGTGAGAGAACCCATAACTAAGAGAATATAAGGAAGAGAGAATGAAACACTAATAGAGGGCCCTACCAGTGTTAGCATGTGGAACCTGCACGGTGGCTTTGGCAATAGAGTCACGAACAACAACAGTGCCCTAGTTTATCAACCAAAAATCAACACTCAGGTACAAGGGAAATAAATACAGAAAAAGAAAGAGTGAAAGAGACGGTGCGTATCGTCATTCAACAAGAAATATAGCAAGAAGTCTCGACGGCGACATGGATCTGAAAAGGCCAACGACTTCACAGCACTAAACCACATTGTGGAAATCGTATGGGAGGGAGAGATCCGTAGAAACAAGTGTTGAGAGTGAATTTTGTGAGTGCAAAAATTAGAGTGTGTGAAACCAAGAATAGAAAGTGAGTGAAAATGTTATGAACCCACTAGGTAGAACTCACTCTTGAAAACTGGCTTACAAGGGAATGATGCCTAGGGACTTATAAACCACAAACATGTAATCTCATATTTAGTTGATGTGAGATCATAACAACCACCACGCTCTGCAGTCGATGTCCACGGCGGTCCCGACGCTCACACGGGCTGGCTGTGCGCTAGGTCTTTCCTAACCCCGAACAAACACTATCATGCCGACATTATCCCCCGTGCCGCACAATTGCAACCGTGCCAACATAGACTGCATATGTGGGGTGGCTCTAATATCATTTGTTATGAATTCATTAGGTAGAACTCACCCTTGAAAACCGGCTAGTTAGGTGGAGTGCCCCAAGTTTATATGCACCCATACTATTTGACTCCTAACCAATGTGGGACCATAACAGAAAAGGTTTACAACCGCTCAACACCATTCCGGTGAGGAGGCTTGACGGAGACAAGAATCCGAAGACCCACAAACTTGCAGCACCAAAAGACAACAATGAAAATCATAGGAGAGGTAGAGGGAGTGAAAGTGGGTCTGTTGAGAGAAAAATTTTGGGTGAGAAAACACAACTGCAGAGCCGTGGGAAAGATGGAAACCGGGGGGCGGGGGGGAGGTTTGAAATTGTCAAAGGAAAGAAAGGAAATAAGGTCATCAAACGACGCTCTTCTGCTCCTAGGGCTCGTGGTGGGCTTGGGCCCGACTTATGCCTGGGATATTACATCAACTCATGACATCCACGCGGGTATAAAAATAGATCATGCGTGACGTATGATACTTATAGCATTATTCTTGTATAATTTCTAAAGCTAGGGAAATTCCACATGACACGTAGCGTCGACAGAGTACTCACACGTCGCAGGCATTTTGCCGTCTATATAAGCTCGTAACTTGTCAATCATGTACGTACGTTCCCAACTCATCAATATTATAGCCGCTTTCTAGAGATATCAATAAACAATGGCCAGACGTACTACTGCTTTCTTCGCTGCTCTTATCTCTCTGGTTTCAGTGCTGAATCTTAGCCTGGTGGTCATGGCCAGTACTGCTGGTGATCCCGATTGTCGACCAATCGTCGCCGGTGATACTGACCAGATTCAGTTTGCTCTTAATCTGGAGTTCCTCGAAGCAGAGTTTTTCTTGAATGGTGCAATTGGTAGTGGACTTGACAGCATCGCTCCATCTCTGGCTAAGGGTGGTCCCCCTCCGATCGGTGCTAGGAAGGCGAATCTCGACCCTTTAGTCGCTACAATAATAGAGGAGTTCGGTTATCAAGAAGTTGGTCATCTCAGGTACTACTTATCAATAAGAAAGTACTGATACCACACGATACTTGTTAAGTTTTCAAAGTATTCTCAGATTTATTTTTATTTGATGCCTTAATTTGCCTTTTTCCGATTTGCTGGAAACTTAAACCCTGTATTAACAGTGCATGGAGGGGTATCCATTTCTTCCATCACGTAATTGTCGGTTTTTCCATGCATTCATGAAATTATTGCTGTTGTTCGTTGATTAGAATGTCACTTGATTTAACAAATCGATGATGATTTTTCAGGGCTATAATTACTAGAATAGGAGGGATTCCAAGGCCGCAGCTGGATCTCGGCGTTAAGAATTTTGCAAAAGTATTTGATGATGCAGTCGGTTTCAAATTGATCCCTCCATTTGACCCTTACGCTGACACAAACCGCTATCTCTTAGCATCATATGTGATCCCCTACGTAGGATTAGTAGGTTATGTTGGCACCATTCCAAATCTTGTCAGAGAAACTTCTCGAAGTGTAAGAGTCTCATCTATCACTATCCGAGATCTCTGCAACATGCATGAATCCATTAAATTCTAAGTTTATATGTCTTTTTGGTACGCAGTTGGTTGCTTCGCTTCTGGGCGTGGAGTCAGGACAGGATGCGGTCATAAGAACACTACTGTACGAGAGAGCCAACCAAACTGTGCAGCCATACAACCTTACGGTGGCCGAATTCACAAACCGTATCTCAGGGCTTAGGAACAAGCTGGGCGCGTGTGGCATCAAAGACGAAGGCATCCTGGTTCCTCTATTTCTTGGAGCAGAGAATCGTACGAACAGTAACATCCTGTCTGCTGATCCTAATTCTCTTTCATATGCTCGGACGCCACCGGAGATATTAAGGATAGTGTACGGAAGTGGCAGTGAGCATAAACCTGGTGGGTTTTTCCCTAATGGTGGAGGTGGGGACATTGCAAAGAGGTTTCTTCCCAAAGCTAATTAATTAGGAGCTTCCTATATATAGTTCTGGCTGGGTTGGGATGCTTAAATATTATTGGTAGTTTTATTGGCTGAAATTTACAATAAAAAATCAATAAATTGATGGTTAAATTAATGTTTGTAGTTTCCACAGTATTGTAATAATTACGAGCCATCAAGAAATCCCAATATATTATATTTCGCTGAGTAAATTAATTAGCACTCCCTATTATATATTTATGTGTATATATATATATATATGTCAAAATATTATATATGAGATAATGTTGCTGCCGTTGCATGTTATATATTGGAAATAGGAATTTCAATTTTTAAAAAAATGCACACCAAAGTACGGTTAATGCACCTGAAATATGATCAAAACCATTTGGTGTACGTATCATAAGATTAATACACCGGAAATATCATTAGATATGTATGGGATCGACCAAGTTGAGACGATGTTAGGATCTTAATGTATGGGACCAAATTGGAGATCACTTGGAGTGACATTTTTCTAGAAAATTAGCCAAACCCTAAAAATAAAAGTACTTCATCACTTTAATAATTTGTTCATATTTCTTTGAAAACCGATCTCATATATATATATATATATATATATATATATATATATAATTATAACTCTAATTTGGTGCCTTTGTCTTGGTGAGGGACACATGTATATGCGAGGAACCAAGTTTAGAGAAAGGAATTGGCAATATTCACTATAGACGATATTAAATTCTCTAAAAATTCTTTATCCCAACTCATAAAGATATAAACATAATCATGATGTGATAAACTTTATAATATTTTAATAATGTTAATATCCGACATTATATATACGTATATAGTAATAATGAATTAAATACCCTATAAAAACTCACAAGTTATATTAATTTATCTGTGTCCGAAATCTTAATTATATCTAAAAATTAGATTAATGAGATTTTAAGGAATCTGATCGTAAGATTTCCACAGTCAGTCTTTGTCACAAAGTTTAATTATATGGCGTGAGCGTAAGTACTGATGAAGTTGATGATGATCATGATGAGCTGCCGGGGAGATCATCCTGGTCTTGGTTTTGAATTGTGAGACGGCCTGAATCGACGTTTGATGGGTGAATATTACTCATATATAATATTCAAAAACGTACTGCTGCGTTGGTCTAACTCATATATATTGACAAACGCGTAGGACGAAGACAAGCTCGCTCGCATTCATGATGTAGCTAGCTGATGATGATCATGTCGCTAAGTCATTTAGCTTTAAATTTTGGATTAATATATACATGATGGGAAAGCATGAGCGGCAATTCCTTGATTCCGTTTAAATTCAACCGCTAGCAGTAGTACGTACGAGCTGGAGACGTGGATTTTGAATAAGCCTCCAGCTCGTACGTTGTCTGTGGTTGCCATCTATTGATCCGTACGTACATATAATCACTTTGAGATCGATGTACGTAGGAGATTTTGATTGCTAGTGTTCCATATATAAAATTGGTGGAAGGTTTTCTAGACTTTACTTTTATGCATGATCATCATGTAAAGGTTTCGTAAGAGGTTCTAACTTTACGAAGGTGAAATAAATAATTTAAAATTTTTTATATTTTAAAAATTAAAGAGGTAATACTTAGTCATTATGGACGGTCTGATCTGGGCCATTCTGTACTAGTACTGGCAAAACTTGGCCACCATTGATCGGGAGTCCCATGGGAGCAACCACTACATGCTGCATGCAGCCTTGTTTGGAATTTGCGAGATATATTTTGACATTTGTGGACATTTTGAAGAGTAGTTATATATGCTGGCTATATATATATATATATATATATATATATATGTTTTGAAGAGTAGATGTTTTGAAGAGTAGACGTTAATTTTCAAGAGCTGGCCATGAATATGGATGATACATCATTATCATATTTAATTAAAAATTTACGATTACTTTGACAAACGCCCGCGAAAGAGACGTTTGCTGTTGGTATCAATTAAGTTGATATTTTTAATTCCTTGTAAAGTTTGATACGCAAGTGAATGCATCCCTGACAAATGGCCAGCTGGTAGCTCGCTAGGGACAGTATTACGTAGTACTATAAAAAAATTTATTTTATTTTAAGAAATTTTTCATCTCAGAAAAATCGTTTTCATCGTATGAAAAGAATATATATCTTGTTTTGAAGCATATATATATATATATATATATATATATATATATATCATATGTTTTCCGAAGGCCAGCGTCAAACTGAATCTTCTATTAATAGTGCAATAATATTTTCAATTTCTTGTAATTTATTAAGTATATATATTTTATATGCATATATAGAGACATGAAGTATATAATAGATTACAAACATCCCTGATCGAGATGCACATAAATATTTTATTTAAAACTTCTTTTAAGAGATCACATATATAGTACTCTCGCGTTATCCGTGGTGTAAAGCTAATTAGCATCAAACCTTCCATTGAAAGGTTGATATATCAAACCTTCGAGCTCCTACTATTTTTTTACTAAAAGAGATATACCCATTTCTTTTCGACAAAATATTTAAAATTTGGAAGATAAATAATAATTGGAAAAAAAACAAAGTTTGTTGCCACCCGTGCGGGTCGGGCTCATGCATGCTGAGGTTGTCCAAGCAATTAAGTACTAGCTAGTCCTCTAATTGGGGTCCAAAACACCCCTTGCAAGCACTCTTTTATCTAGATTTTTTTTATTAATTATGTTGTTTATAATAATCTCAAGCGTACGTAGTTGTATCTTTTAGAATTCTAAAGAACAAGAGTATTGGTATGTCAATGTTTTATTTAAGGGTATAAAAAAGTTGTCTAATGCTAAGGTTCCCACAAATCACATACAATATCCCTATATCATATTTACAAGAAAATATTAGAGTGAGTTAAAATTGTAGAGAATCATAATTCAATTGGAACACAACTCGTAGGCCTGTGCATAAAAATTGATGGCCCGGCCTGTCCATGGGACCCATACCGACCAACCCTGACAATGTCAGGTTTACCTCAAAATCGGTTTAAACAACCTCCGACCCGATAAACTTCGGGCAAAAACAATCATATGCTACCTCACCCCCCTCCCAACGCATTTTAAGCTACTGTGAGACCAAGTTCTCTATCAGATCTTAGCCTCACCTCTGGAGCAAATGCTTGAGATTTGCAATGTGGTGTTCGTGGATATCCAAGCCCTGATTCAAGAATTTGACGACGCCGATGGGATAAGGCTCATGGGACTAAAGGAAAACAGGTTCTTTCTCCTATTGCCTCATACTATGTTCCTGAAGCCCTTAGAGGAGGAGGCACTGTTCCTAGTTCTTGGATGTGGAGGAGGCAAGAAAATGGTACTGTGTGGTGGAAATGCATGGGAAGGAAGGGTCGAGTCAGGAGGGGTCACTCCTGGTGAACGATTCGGATTGGATCGGGTCCAAACCTAGTTTGGGCAGGTCGGGTCGCAGGCCTAAACACAATAAAGCATTAGTCACTCCATAACTGATTTTCTTATATTTGATCCCCTATGTACGGACTCATGGGTAAATTATATTGGCAGGCACCATCCTAAGGACCTTGTAGGAACATAAATTTGTCGATTGTATAACTTGATTTCCTTCAACCATGCAATAACGTTTGATGTGTTGCTTTTATATGTGTGTGTGTGGGTATGGAGGCTGGAGTAATAATGATGTAATGACCAGTCCAATATTTTTAAGGTCAATATAAGGATAATTTTATTGGGATTAAATTATGTTAATGGGCCATATTGGAAAGCCCAATTGCAATTTTTAAATAAATTTGAATAGGCCACGGACCCATAAATTATTATAGTGGATTACAGATTTTATTGGGCTAAAGCCCAATTAATAATTATGGACTAAATGGGTCCAAACCTATGATAACTAAGGCCATATTTATTTATGAACTCCAAGCCCATGAACGTGTTCAATTTGAAACACACTAGGGTTATAATTCTACAATCCTCTTCACATTAAAATTCTAAGGCTTGACTATCCTCTCTCTATATGTGTGTGTGTGTGTGTGTGTGTGTTCCAATCCGTTGGCCATCCACAGTCTTCTTCCTCCTTACAAAACTAGGGTTCCAACACCATAGCCTCAACCCATGACCCAAGCTTCTCCACATACAATAGACCCTTCGCCTCACCTTCACGTAGCACTTCCCCCATCCAAGTCACCATCCATTCCATTGATGGAGGCCAACACAAACTCCCGCAACCAACGGGAAAGAAGTGCAGCAACACCACAGTCGCATGCATGTCCTCTCCTCCATGTCAATTTTATCTTACACTAGGGCATCATTTCCCACCGCCTCCCTCAGCCACCACCCAACCCTTTATGTCACACCTGCTCAACAACATCATGTAGAAACCACAATTAGGCGGCGTGCATGGCAACCTCAACGTCACATATAGCGTCTATAACACAGTGAAAATAATAAAGCAAACATGACAAGGATAACAGCTCTCTTCAAAGGGAGCGCCTCCAGGAAAAGTAGGAAGGAAGAGAAAAATTTAGGATTTCTTATACATTCCAGATGCCTTTCCAATCCCTTTCTAGGAATACAAATATGATTGACTTGACTAACGGACACTACCTATAGCTACAGGCCTAACTTATAACCAACTCTTACAAGGGAAATTAAAAGAGTTTAAGGATATGACCTTACTTCAGATGACCACAAGTGCTTAAAAAGCCCAGAGGCTACTTTCATACTCAAATTACTATTGAGTAGTCACCTTGGAACCAATCTTGCGTTTGAGCTAGGACACATGGAAAGTAGATTGGATCCATGAAGAGTTGGACAGATCCAACTTGTATGCAACTTAACCCACCCTATATAGCACTTGGAACAGCCCAAACTACCTTGGGGGCAGCTTGAGGTGGCGCCGCTGGGTCATGGTGGTTTGTCAATAAGGTTGAAGTCGTAGATATCTGGTCTCTGGTCCTGAGAGAGTTTTCCACAACCTCCCCACGTGTTGTTCTTGGCACATAATCTAAGAGTCTAAGAGGGGGTTTCTCGTAGAAGGCCTCAAAAAGGGTCATCTTGGTTGATGTGCGCTAAGTGGAGTTATTATAGCACCACTCAGTCAAGGATAGCCATCTAGCCCAACCCTTAGGTCTGTCACCCATGAAACACCTGAGATAATTTTCAACTATTTATTCACTGCCTCAGTTTGCCAGTCAATTTATTGTGGTATGCTGTGCTTAATGATAACTGGACCCCTTGGAAGGTGAATAATTCTTGCCAAAGCTGGCTTGTAGATGTGTTGTCACACTTAGAGACTATAGATTGAGGTCGTCCATGCAATTTAAAGATATGCTTAAGGAATAGTTCAGTGTACTTAGCTGTGTAAGGGTGCTTCAAGGGTGATGAAGTGCCTGTATTTAGTCAGCTTGTCGACCACTACCCAGAGACTGTTTAACCTCTGTGAATTTGGAACTCCCTCCACAAAATCCATAGTAATGTGAGTCCAAGGTTGGGTTGGGATGGGTAATGACTATAGCAACCCATTGGTTAGGATATTGTCTGCCTTAACCCTTTGACTCGTGTCACAATTTCTTATGAATGTCTTTACATCCCCTTTTAGTCCTGCCCAGTAGAAGTCTTTCATCATTCTATGAATTTTTTTATCTTACCCTGAGTGACCACCCCAATGGCTATTGTGTTACAATTTCAACAGTCTGTTTTTGAACTCTTCATGTCATGGAATGTATAACATGCCCTTATTCAGCAACAATGCTTCTCTCACAGTATATTTAGGCCCAAATTTATCTTCAGAAAATAGTTTAAGGAGGTCCTACAACTAGAGATCAAATTCATAGGCAGCCCGCAGATCATCCATCCATTGCACACTCAACAATGTGGTCAACATTAATTCCTCTTCCTCCACCTTATCCTTCCTTAAGAGGGCGTCTGCAACCCTATTTTCATAACCTTTCTTGTACTCCACAAGGAAGACATACTCCAATAACTTACTGATCCAGCGTTGTTGCATCGAGGGTACCACCTTTTGGTCTAAGAGATGCTTAAGGCTTTGCTAGTCAGTGTGTACCACAAAGGTCTACCCTACAAGGTAAGGCATCCATTTAAAGACAACTGACATGAGGGCAAAGAGTTCCTTCTCATATGTGTACATCGTGAGCGCTCTTCCCTTCAAGGCTTGGCTGAAAAGGGCTATGGGTCTACCTTGCTGCATAAACATTGCCCCAATTGCATTTCCTGAAGTATCACATTTAATAGTGAAATGTCTTAAAAAATCTGGTAGGGCCAGAATAAGAGGGCTGGGTAACGGCTTCTTTCAATTTGTGGAAGGTCATGTTAGCTTCTTCACTCCATTAAAACCCATCATTCCTTAACATGCGGGTTAGGGGTGAGGCAATCCCACCATACCCTCTTATGAACTTGTGGTAATAGCCTGTCAAACTTAAAAATCCCCTTAGAGCCTTTAGGGACCTACCTAGAGGCCAATCTTTCATTGCTTGCAACTTGTTGGGATCTATTCGTACACCTCCAGCTGGGATTAAGTGGCCCAAATAGGCTATTTCACTGCACCCAAAATGACATTTGGTATGTTTGGCGTACGACTTGTGGTGTCTTAGTACTTCCAAAGTGGTTTGGAGGTGGTCCACATGCTCCATTTCTGTTTTATTGTAGGCAAGAAAATTATAAAAAAAAAAAAAAAGTGTAAGTTTTCTCAAATAAGGGCGGAATATCTCATTCATAAAGTTTTTGTGAGTGGATGGAGAATTTATCAACCCAAACAACATGACTAGGAACTCATAGTACCCCCCATGAGTCCTAAACGTTGTTTTTACAATATCATTGGGTTTAACTCTGATTTGGTGATAACCCGACCTCAAGTCCAACTTAGAAAAAATAATGGCCCATTGCAGTTCATCCATGAGCTCTTCCACCACTGGAATAGGATATTTATCCTTAATGGTTACACCGTTCAGCCCTCGGTAGTCCACACACTGTCTCCATGTCTCATCCGCCTTCTTTACTAGCAATACCAAGGAAGAGTAAGGGTTTTGACTTGGTTGAATAACCCTGGTAGACAACAACACCTTCACGATCTTTTCAATTTCATCATTTTAGTAATAGGGGTATCTATATGGCCTTACGAATATAGGTTTAGTGTCAGGTATAAGGTGGATGGCATGGTCGTGGGTTCTTAGTGGGGGTAGCCCCTTTGGTTCAGTAAATACATCTTTAAACTGCCTTAACAGGGGCTGTAGGGCAATAGGAACCTCAGTTGCATCTCTTAACTCAGCGTTGGTAACTCCCTCCATCACTTGTAAAATTACCCATTTTTTCCAACCCATTAGATTTTTTTAGAGACCCTTCCTCAATCATTTTTATAGCAACCAACTCTTGAAATTTCACTTCCTTCCCCTGGTAGCCAAATTTCATTTTCAAGTCCCCTAAATTCCACAAAATTGATCCCTGATCTCTCAACCATTTAATTCCCAATACCATGTCACAACTAGCTAAGACAAATACATGCACTTCCACTGTAAAGATAGTTCCTTATATTAGGACACTCACCCCCATTACACTTCCCTTCATTGGGTATGAGTTCCCCATTAGCAACCCTCACCTTGTCATGGTGGTCTAAGGGTAATTTAGACTTTTTTAATATAACTGGGTATAGGAAATTGTGAGTGGACCTCGAGTCCACCAAGATGGTGACCCATTGTGCTCCAATCCTCCCCTTAACCCTCATGGTTTTTAGGTTGTGGGAGCCAGTCAATGCATGGAGGCAAATTTTAGAATCCCCATGTGGAACAACCATCTTTAAGGTTGCGGGTTCTTCGCCTTTTTTCCTTGCTCATAGGGGTGCTACCCGCATGGCTGGAGGCTGGGATGGAGGAAAAAATGTCATCCGCCTCGCCCCCCGCCTAGGCCAATCCATTGGATTGTCTTGTCTTACTAAGTCTCACATTGCTTAAGTATGATTATCGTATTACATTGGCCTCCTATATAAAGGTTGGCCTATGAGGTCAATGCAATTCAATAACTTGAATAAAATTTCAAGATTTTAATAAGTTGTATGGATTTATATACAATATATTTATTTTTATATATAAATATAAAAAAATATTTTTTTATATATGCAAAGTGGAGCGGGGTGGGGCGGACAGGGGCGAGGCAGCAGAGTGGGGGCCCCGCTGCCCACCCCTACTTGCTCATGACCACCTATTTCACTAATTTCAATTTCCAGTAACACATCTTCAAGCAAGTAAAGTTTCTGACTTTGGCATTTATGCCCCCGGCCCCATTTTGCATCACAATAATAGCATAGTCCCTTATCTCTCATTTCCTTCATTTGTTTCTAGTTGATTTTATGTATGGGTAGTGTGGGTTTTTGGGTGTTTTCTATTGGGTTATGTGGTGTTTTTCTATTGGTTGGTTGGGAAATGGTCGGGGCTCTTGAGAATGCCAGGGTCAGGTGAGTAGTTGAGTCCATATCTTAGGCTTTTTCTTGCAAGCTTAACATTCTCCTCTTGAATCTTGGCTAGGCAATAGGCTGAAATTAAGTTGGAATGGTTGAACATCCTAATAGGTAAACGAATGTCATCCCTAAGGCCACTAAGGAAACAATTGAGTTTGAAGGTATCAGACAAACCCCCCCCCCCCCCCCAGCCTGTTAGACAAGGTCTCAAACCTAGCTTTGTACTCCTCCACTATGCCGTTTTGTCTCAACTTGGTAAGGGTTTTCATGGGGTCATCATAGGCATTAGGTCCAAATCTTACCAACAAGACCCTAATAAAGGAACCTCAATCACTAATTTGCCCAGATTCATCTAGATCTTATAATCAAATGAGGGTTTTATCCTCAATGTGAATAGAAGCTAGTCTTAAACAATGCCGAGGCAATGTATTATGAAAATTAAAAAGCTGATGCACTTTATAAATCTAACATGCAGGATCTTCACATGGAAGACCGGAAAGTACAGTCTTAATGTTCTAACATGTATTTCTCGCATATGCTGAGGCGTGACAGGTCCCTCTCTAAGTTGCACATCAGATGTTGATTCTCCATGATTGTTGTTCTGGTTCCTTTTGTGCATCTCTTTTGTTAAGGCTGCCAGCTGCTATACTATGGTGCCATATTGCCCTTTCAGAGCAAGCACCTCAGTCTTCAACACATCATTTCATTTTTTTAGGGCATTGAACCCATCTTGTAGTTGATTCAATCTTGTACCTTCTGCGATACTTGTAATATTGATACACAAAGAATGGTGTCTTTGATAGCACTTTGTAACATAGTGGAAATAATAAAGCAAAAATGACAGGGATAGTAGCTTTCTTCGAGGGGAGCGCCTCCAGGAAAAGTAGGAAGGAAGAGAAAAAGTTGGGATTTTTTATATATTCCATATGCCTTTCCAGGCATACAAATAGGATTGACTAAACTAACAAAAACTAGCTATGGCCACAGGCCTAACTAATCGACTCTTACAAGGGTAATTAAAAGAGTTTAAGGCTAAGGCCTTACTTCAGATGACCACAAGTGCTTAAAAGGCCCAGAGTCCTACTTACATACTCAGACTATTATTGAGTAAAGAAAAATAAGAAATAAAGGGAACATGATACGGCCATGGGCCTCTTACAGAGGCAAGCCCACACCACATCCCTCGGCCAATGAGACTCCAGCTACTAGTCAACTACAGGAGTACTTCTAAGTCCCCCTTGTGTGCTAGGGTTCCTTCTCTAACTCAAGACCATCGCTCCCTCCTCTGCTTACAACCCTCGATCAGCTATCGCTTGTTACAGCCTCAAGTCATTGCCCAACGCCACAGCCATGCACCACCCAATCTTTATCCTGAGTCAACATCTAAGGTCACTGAAACCACTGACAACAACCAATACCTAGAATATCACAACCCGTAGACATAAATCTCTATAAACCACCACCACACGCTGCCATGCCCTCTTCTGCGTGATGAAAGCCCCTGGGCCCACTGCCTCAAGCCTCTGTCCTACACCACCATAGACCCACGTCCCCAACCACCATAAACAACCAACGAGATTACCCCGATGGCCTACCAATATTAATATAGTCAGGGTGAATGTGCAAGTCATAGACTCAAGCGTGGTCCACAAGAATATATTACTATCAAATCATATCAGTGGTTCTCCTTGTGGCCATAGGATGTGGGACCGGTGCACAATCTTGCACATAGGATTAAGTGTGTTGGCCAGTCAGATAATTCAGATCAGTCAGATAGTCAATCATTCAGATGAGTCAAAACAAGTCATGTGTGTCATAAGCATCTGTAGATCATGATTTTAAATTCTCAGTGTGAAATATTTTATGAAAAACTTAAGTTTAGTATATTTACGTTATGATGGGTTTCTTACAAAGTTTCTGACTCATTTTAGTTTTATTTTATGTTTTAAAACCACCACAGGCTAGAATATTTATGAAGGTGGAGCTGCAGAAGAAGACTTGGCCAAAGGAGGCAAGGCAGAGGCCTAGATCATGCATATAGCTTTTAAGTTACATAGTTTTTAAGTTATTATATTACAAAGTTTTGATAAATTTTAATAAATACTTCCACGTAATCTCTTTTATATTTTCATTATTTTTAATAAAAATTGATTATATTTATTATAAAGATCTAGAATCTTTGTACCTGGTGCTAAGAATAAGGAAATAATTTTTACTCAAGGTCCATAGTAGAAATCCGACTCCAATAGATTTTCTAGAAATGACATCGTTCTTAATCATGGGAGAGTGGGGTGTTACATGGACACAATCACAATTTATACGACCATTTGATATTAACTCTACATACAAGCGAGGCAGGTATGGTCGAGCCAAACTAATTATAAAGGTTATGCCATGTGATATGAGATGACCTGATCATGGCCAAGATCACTACATCTGCTTGCCCAAGCCATGTCTTGCAAATTAATTAAGGAGCTTTCTAGCCCCAGTATCAAAGCTCAGGAGTCTCTTTTTTCATAGCTAGCTCAGCTCTTATAAGCTTAGACGTAAAGATGTTTGGAACAATTAACCTTCTAGGTAGGGGTGTAACCGGTCCGGTCCGATCCGATCCGGTTTTAGATAAAATCTAGGACCGAATCGGTATGTACCGGTTTTGTATTTTTCAAAACCGATTACGCCCCGGTTATCCTCTTAAACCGGTATCTCCGGTTTCCGGTCCAGTACGGTCCGATTTTTTGAATTTTTTTTTAAATGTAAAAGACATATAATAAAGTGTTACTTCTTATGATAAAATGTTATTAATAATTTAATATATATATATATATACATTATGTTTAAAGCATATGATCAATTAAATTTTCATTTTTAAGATTAAACTTTTATTTTATAAATTATAATATTATTATTTTATATATAATTATATTAATAATATATGATTAAACAAATTACAAATGTTCATATTTAAGATTAACATTTTATGTTATAATTTATAAATTATAATATGAAATTATTTCATATATGATATATAATTATATCTATTATATATAAGTATTTAATATATAATTATATATTATATATAAATATTTTGTATAATATATAAAAATAATTTATATATATTTTTTCAACCGGTCCGGTCCCGAAATTTACGGAACCGAAATCGGACTGAATCTGGCCAGTTTTCATAATATAGAAACCGATTCCGGACCAACCGGTCCGGTTCGGTCTGGTCTAGACCGGTTTACCCGTTTAAATTTACACCCCTACTTCTAGGAAATTTGCATTTTGTAATTTTATGTTGATTTGTAATGCTGAGCAGAATAAGAATTATTATAACGGTTAGCTAATCAACATAAACTAAACAATGAGATTGAGAAATAATGTAAAATAGATAGAAAATTTTAAAAGTAGGATTTCTTCATTCGAGTAATGCTACTCATCATCCCAATTCTCATTATCCTATCATCATCTCATGATGTGGCATTAGATGATTGAAGATTATTTATTATATTTCACTTGTGAACCTATTATCTAATGCCACATCATGGGATGATAAGAAAATAGATGATGAATAGATTTATCTTATTCATAAAAGTCAAAAACTGGCTCTAAAACCCGCATGTATCAATTTGACATTAAAATTATTTGATATAATTTTACACGTAAAGTTTTACAATAGCAGGTTCACATGCATGATGTACGTCATGTAGATCTTTACAATTGATCAAGCAAAAAAAAAAAAACTCAAACAAAAAGAAAATTTTAAAAAAATAGCTAGAGGATTGGATCCGACCCCTACCTGATCCAGTACTACTCCAAATGATAAAGGGGGAAAGGAATCTCGATCCCTTCCATATCCCTGCTTTCACCACACATTAATGGTGATTAAGGGGGATCGGAGGGGCCTCCAAAGGGCGCCTACACTATGTGGTGAAAAATGGGGAGACCCCCTTCCCCCACATCGTCCTCTTCTCATGTCTAACCTTGTAATGGGGTGTGTGATGGTGGAGGCCAGGTCTTCGATCAGGATCTCTTCCCCTTTCACCTCCGCCATGCATATATATAGTGGATCGAGGTTATAAGTTACTTTTGTCAAATTAGGTTCTAGTTTACTGTTAGATTTTAGTGTTGGAGTCTGGATTTTGGATTAAAGTCTGGATTAACATGATTGTTCCTTAGTCATGTTAGATTTTGGATTAAGAAAACATTATATATAGACGAAAGTCACAAGGCCGGTCAACGTGGCAAAGAGCCAAAACATAGTCGATTCTAGTTTGGGGAAACTGTGATGATCATCATGATCTGAAAAGGTGTTAAAACTCATGAAGGACTAACTTCTTAATTTCCCAGTTTTGTTTACAACCACTAGTTATTAAGGTGACAAATCTACAAAAAAATCAGTAAATTAACCTTCTATTTCATATATATATATATGGTACCAGTAAACCTTTTACAAAAAAAAAAATTCAAATTATTATTTTCTTTTCAAGAAAGAAAGAGAGATTTAGATTTTTTTTTATATATTTATTAAATCTAATGGAAATGATCTTAATTATAGTGTCTAACCAAGGTATGCTTAAAAAAATGACAATTATTACTTATAAATAATTAGTTTAAAATTTTCTTAACATCATGGAAGAACAAGTCATATTTATTATGTGGTATTTAGCTCTCACTGAGAAACGTTTTCATGGTGTCGCAGAAAATTACAAAAAATCTGCCCTTTTGGGGCGAATACTATTCGCCGCAAAACACTTCACCCGGTCGAAATTCGTTCGCGGCAAATTGGCCTAGAATAAATCATCTGGGTTGATCAATTACGGTGACCTTTGGACTTTGTCGTATAGGACATCTTTTGCCACGAAAACATTTCGTCAAAAATAATACTTTTCACACGAGAAAGAAGCATTTTTGCCGCAAGCTTAGTTCTCCGGAAACAATTATTTGCAGCGAGTAGTATTCGCCACAAATAATGAAAAACATTTAAAAAAAATCTGCTGCGAATCCTAATTCGCCGCAAAGAAAAATTATCCCAAAAATAAAAAATAAATGCATAAAATCGTATTCTTCAAAATTCAAGCCATGCACTAATTTTATATTTCAAGGAAAATCAATAAAAATCCAAGCACAATAAAAATTAACGAAAAGAATAAAAATAAATGTCTTCTAAAAGGTAAACATCATATAAAAGTTGAAGATGCAAACATGACATGACATGGATTTCACCTATATCATTGACAAAACATCCTCAGAAATATGTTTGCAATAGATTTACCAAATGCAATCTTGGATAAGTTTTGTTTCCGGTTATTTTATTTCTTCCATTAGTTATTGGCTCAAAAGTATCTGCTTCGCATGTTTTTTGTGTAAACAAATGCAATGGATGAATAAAAGAAACAACATCAAAGCTATAATGTGCACATATGGGTTTCACATATAGCCACGGCAACTTAATTAAAAACTGAATGATACAAACGTTAAACCAACAAAATCGTCTTTTCAGATGTTGAACCTCTTGTTTATGATTCTTGGATGAACAAGTTTGAGAGAATGTAATGAGTCCAACCAAAACAAACATAAAACTTTAGGCTCCAACATAAAAACCGAATGATATATACAAACATTAAAAAAAAAACCAACTTATTCTACTATATATTACACACTACAGAGCCTAAATCAGAGTCTTGTTTGTTCAAAATCCTCAAGATCATCAAAATTATACAAAAATTACAAGAGAAAACAAAAGTGAAATGAAAGTCTCAAGATACTAAACTAGCAAATTCAGATTGAGAGACTCACCTCCTCAGTGAGGGTAGTTTGGCTACATCCTCAAGATCATGTTCTGCTTTTGGGAGGTAGTGAAAGCATCATCATTTGTCATTTGTGGTGCCCCATGATTTGGGTAGCAAAAAAGGGTATTACTTACTCTTTATTTGATAAAAATTACAGCATTTATCTCTCCATACAACCGCAATCCTCCTATAGGTCTTAAACAATGTTGTAATACCACAGCAGTCCAATATGTTGAGTCCATAGTGCGAGTAGTTACCATTGTGACCCAATAGAGGTCATTGTTTGGACCCTGATCTTCTTCCTTGCAATGTCTCTCAAATGTCCTAAATAACCTCAATATGTATTGGAGTTGTATATTTTGGGTAAAATTCCACCACCACACTGCTGGTTGTAACATTTTGAGACTCTAAAACTCTTTGTTAGAGCCAAATTCTGTTCAGATCCAAACATGAGGCTCTAAAGTGGCATTAAACTCTACAAAGATCAGTACACACAAACCACATACTAGAGGGTCCTAAAAGTCACCAAGAACCCAAGTGCATGCTTGCTAGAAATTACATTCCTGCACATGAGCCTGATCAAGTGTAGTAATGGGTAGCAGCTTTAATTTCTAGAGATTACTACCCTCCTCAGCGTGCATTTATTTGAGGAGATGTGAATTCAATATTTCACTATAGCTAGAGCTAGCACAATCCCAAAATCCTTGGAGAAGTGAATTATATTAAATATTTGGCAGATGCATGCAGTAGCTTCGCATGTTCATTAGTATTCGCTTCATGTCCTTGTTATTTATTGGAATTACTTTCATAGAAGATGTAAAAATAGTATATTTTCAAAGGTTTCCTTTGAGAAAATTTCGAGGGCTAAATCAGATAAAACCCACTTTCATGAACTAAAATCAGATAAAACCCCGTATTAACTAAAACCAGATAAAACCCACTTTCATGAACTCTCGGATGTATATCACCCAAACCAACATTCGAAAAAGCTCCCAAAACCCCAAATCAATTCTAAATCAATGTATAAAAACTGATCCAAACCCATCCTTCAATTTCAAAAAGTCCCTAATGTAGATAAAGCGTTGCAATTCGTAATAGATTCACAATCAATTCGTAACAGATTCACAATCAATCATGGAGAATATCCCAAAAAAAGTGAACTTACCCAAACATCACACAGGAACTCCAAATCTATGAAATCAAAATAAACATACATGAAGGCAATAGCACTATACTTAGGTGAAATGCTTGCAATACATATATCTAAAACGGGAGAGGAAAATTTTGAAAAACACAAACTCATTCATTGAGCAATAGCCCCTCATCCACTCTCTGGTCAAGATCCCCCACATATGACAATGGAACCGAGAGAGAGAGAGAGAGAGAGGTGCACACACAGAGCAGAAGATAGAGAAAGAAACAGACGGAGGATTAAGAGACTCATGGAACGGCAGCAAGCACAGCTTGGGAAGGGCGGCAGCAAACTCACAGAGAATAGAGAGGGAGTATCGAGCTGGGGGGAAAAGAAAAAAAAAAAGAAGGGAGAATTCGCATAGGATTTTATCATAACATTTTGTGGCAGTTAACAATCGCCGCAAATATAGTGAAAGCGTCACCGTCAAAGACCCATAACGTGCTATGTCGAGGCTGTATCTGGCAATTCTATTTTCGGCAAATAGCCTTTTTAGCGGTAATTTTCTCACACTCCAGAAGAAAAACACTACTACAGTGGAATACGGCTTCTACTGTCCAATTGTTGCTCGCCGCAATTTTCTTTGGCCGCATAACCGGCTTTTTCTTGTAGTGAAATATAGATAAAATAAAATAAAATAAAATAAAAAAATCAATTAGATGTATATAGTTCTATATTTTATCATTCCAGTCATATTCACTAAGATATCGCATTTTAAGTGGGACTACATTTTATTAAGAAACATGTGAAATTATTTAAAATATATTAATACATATGATTAAAAATGACAAGAATAATATTATATAGACATCAATAATATGAATAATTTATTTTATTTTCATGGGCATTGACACCTTTCAAAGTACTAAAACCTAGTACCATTATAAGAAAATTGTTTAATTGTGGCTAGTTATTTACTGTAAAAATGATTATTTTCTACTAAGATGAATTTATTTTCGTCATAAATAATCATTCTCGTCGTAAATAATCATTTTTCTTGTACTGAGTGCTTGAAAACAAGAGCTAGCCCACCTGCTAAAAGGTTATCTACACACCTATACAAAGGATCGATAATAATGACATGATTTGCATGCATGCCCTTCACATAAAATAAATATAAATTTTAGGCTTTGAGAAATTCTTATTTTTTATTCTGATCCACATGCACTCATATGTATCCAAGGCTGCTTATAATCATCACACTCATCCTTCCATATGAACATGAACAACCTTATCCGAAAGCTCTTAGCCCCAAAGCATTGTGGCTGGGAGAAACGTACATGAGGTAGCACTCAAAAACATTTTAGCTTTTCCTAATGAAATTAATAATGAAACCACTTTACATGCCTTTTGACCCTCCACATTCATCCTCATTTTGTGTCTTCTCCATGAACTTAGGCTTTCATCATTTACCAACAGACTAATTAGAAGCTTTTCTCACCGACAAATTAATTGGCTGTATGGACCAGTGATAATGTCTTTAGGTGACCAACCATGGATGAATTCATGAATAGCTAGCAATTACCTAATTCGTTGAGCTTCATGCTAATGATCATGGCTACTGCAAGGCTACTAGGATACCTTACCTACTATATATAAAATTATAAACTCTCTTTCCAACTAACTATTAGCCTTTATTATAATGTTTTTTAGACTTGACCTAGTACCCACGATGGCTGGATAATTATATATATATATATATATATATATATATGAACTTTAGGATAAAATGGCCGGATATAATAATTAATAATTTAATTATATATAAATTAAAGATGATGTGACATGCATATATATATATATATATATATATATAAATGGCCGTTCCAAGATTGGTTATTATAAGTGAATATGTACTCAATATATATGTAGAATATTTATATGCATTATCTGTTTGAGCAGTAGCACTTAATCCGTATAGCTTCCTCATGCTTTTGCTTTTGATCTCTCTGGCGCATTGAAGTGTTTGAGAATTTGATACTAAAGTACATTGCAATCTGTGTGGTGGGGGAAGAGAGGCAGCAGCAGGCCAGGGGACATGGAGAAAAGAGAACAAGATTCGAATCCATGTACTCGTCAGAGATCGATGATCATGATCAGATAGATCATGTATTGGAAAAAGATTTATATGTACCTTCTCCCACGTTTGATATATATATAATTTAAATAAACGTGTTCCTCGATATTATTTAATATTAATTGATTTATCAGATCGAGCCTCAAGGCTTAAATGGGTTCAAACAATATATATTTATTAAAAACATAAATCACTTTATATATATATATATATATGACAATATAATCATGTACAACTGATAATTTTCGGTTAGTGTTTGATATATATGTAGTATCTAGACAACTCTTTTTTTGGATCTCACACAATTGGTCATCTCTTCCAAAAGTCAACGAACAAATTGCATGCGCGTTTTGGGCACGCTTGAAAATGGTGCCGGGTGCATCCATGATCGTTGCTTTATAACAATGATTAGTTGCAAGACTGCGCAAATTTCAAACTGGTGGGGGCACCTCAAAAAATTCCAGAGCTTGCCTGTACATGTGGATCAACCAAAAATTAATTTAATGTCTATCAGCTTATACATACGTACATATATATATATATATATATATATGCTATGATCCTAATGGCTAATGAGAAATATCATTCACAAGATGATCGATCAGTTTATGCAATATCGAAAATTGGTGAAAATATTTCGTACGTAAAATATGGCCACAGTACGTACGTAGGAATCGACCATATATATATATATATATATATAATATTGCAATTAATTAATCTCATGTTGGTACCATTAAACAGTAAATTAACAGGACAAAATGCAAGTAAATGCATGCATGCATCAGCAAATAGCTGCATGTTATTATTTATATATCCATTAATATAAATATATAATCTTTTTCATACAGGCAATCATGCACGGTCGATAGATATTCATGATATTATATTGGATATAATCTAGTACTTACCGTGGGCATTCCTTTAATTTATTGACTCCAAGTCATCATTTTTAGTGCTTTCATCAGTGATGGCAATGAAAAGAGACCTGTGGGCTTTTAACCGATCATGTAAATATTCTCCTCCGATCCGGATCTACCTTTTTCCCATCGATAGCCAAGGATAAGATTTGTGTTTTATTATGTTATATTAAGCAGTACTACGTACTGATCTCCATGTCGATCTGATTATTTTCTAATCAATGATTCGTATCGAATTAGGAGTTCATGACCAACCAAACTAGGTATATATAGCTTAGATAATTGTAAATCCCTATTCAGAATATAAATGCCATGATATTCCTGAATATATACATATATATATATATAACATTATATTCATATTCCATTTTTAGCTAACCTCGAAACATCTCATCTCATCTCATCTCATCTCATCTTACTTCATCATTACAACTTTCTCAAATCTCCAAATAAAATAAAATAAACAATTCAACTTTTTCAAATCTCAAAACAAAAATAATATTAAAAAATATATTCTAACAATATTTTATTCAACTTTTTAACTTTAATCTCAACTCATCTCATCTCTGAAAATAAACGAACCTTAAGTTATGTAAATGCGACACTTTTCATCGGTATGATCCTTTGATCGATCATCCCTTATTTTTAAAGAATGCAAATAAAAAATTGCTGAGTACCTTATCATATTTAGAAGGATAAGAATGAGATGAGAGTGTAATACTATGTTAATTTATATTTGTAGAGGTTTGCAGTTTGAACTAGACCATGTCAATCACGGGCGTGTACTGAGGAGCTACTAATACTGTACTTGACTTGTAATGTATGTTTCAGGTCCAGTTTATAATATCCGTTATTAATTAATATTGCAATATATATATGTTTTTCTCAACAAAAAAAAAAAAGTAGCTATAATTATCACTTGCAAGCTTTAATATGCCCAATATTGTATTAGAAAGTAAATGAGATGTATTAATGTATTCTTCAGTGATCACACAGCTTGCTCACCTTTAATATTAATGTTAAATAACTCTGGTGCGCATGCCAATGTTTTTTGAACTTAAGATCCTCAAATGGAAGAGATATATATATATATATATATATAGACTCATTAAATGGGCTCTATATATAGCATTAAATAAGTAATAAATATTTTATATCTGACTTGATGATCAGTCTATATATCTCTCTTCTACACCTTCAAGTTCTTCTGGTATATAGGAATTTGAAGAGACCTTAATCCCCATTTATTATTATAGCACCAAGGCGTGGCTTTTGTGTATAGCTAGCTGTTGTAACTTTGCACCCGATCAATATATACGGATTCCACTTCTAAATAGATTTTTCGCATTCTGCTAATGAGGTACGTAATCAGTGACATATATACGTCTGAAGTCCCTTTGTGATCAAAAGGACCAAGTGGTGATCAGAAACACAGAACAAAGGGAAATTAATGGGTGCACCCATTTTCGGAGCGGCTTTTGCTTTTGTAGGTCTTGTCAGACTAATGAGACACATTGAGAAATGACAACGTCAGATTATCCTGTTTCCTATATATGTTGCGTAGCACCTGGCAACATAATATAAACTCTATTGCTTGATATATATGCATGCATTATGCAACAACAAGCTGCATGTGGATCGTCAAGTCTCTTTGCATTTAGCACCAATTATCTTATCGTTTGCACTCGCCATTTCGAATGTACGTGGTCGATATTTGTTATGAAATCATATCAAACCTAATCGTTCTTATTTTTCAAGATGAAATGATCGGTACTAGATCAGATCTAGTTAGTTCGCAAATTCAATCGCTCCAGTGCAAATTAAAGGAATTAGTGGCATCAACTCATGATGTGGTACCCCTCCCCCACCTCCCAATTAATTTAAACCTGAAACCATAACTACTGGCTGGCTAGCAAGACATACATAATTAATGGAGCGTAGATCGATCATGATCATTACCAACAAGGTTATACAAGTCTTGTTTGGTATGACATTTTAATCAAGGAAACCACTTTGGATCCCGAGGACTAAAGAAAGATGCCTTGACATGAGAATTAAGCAATTTAAGAGCTGCTTGAGATTTGATGCACCTAGGTGTTTTATATTGGTTGATCGAGCCCCCTTGGTCGATGAACAAGTCCATCAATTTCTCAAAAGTTCCCGGCGCCACCACTCGAATCTCAAGGGGCCCTACACACTTATCGTATGCACGGCATCTTCGGTATATGTAATCAAGCTCTTCTTCCACAGCAATGCAACATTCTTGGAGCACCTCGTCGTGATGATCAAGTAGTAGTACTGCATGAGTAGCCGCGGCCAGCTGGCCGTCATGATCATCATCTGGCTTTGATCCTTGAACGAGTTGAATTATTTCCCAATACAATACATAATGTCCAGGAAAAGTTGATGTATCCGCATAGCTAGTGTACTCCACGAGTAGGGCATTGTATGGTTCTAGCAATTTCTTCGCCACAGTGATGCTCTTGTGCAAATCTTCTTCGTTGGTTTTGTCGTTGTCGATGCTGAGAAGGACATTTCTCCGACAAATGAATCGGAATTGTGGGGCTCGATTGTGGAATCCCGTCACTTGGAGCACGTCACCAATACGATAACGATATAGTCCTGATTACATAGTTTACCCAAAACAAAAAAAGCACTAAATATTAATAAGAATACAACACTATATATATATATATATATATAACAAAAAGATTGGCAGGAAAAAAAAAAGACTTGAATTAGAATTTCAGTTTTTGGAAAATGACAGAATTTAATTATAAGATGTTCTGATCTTGATCAAGTAATTAATTAAAGACTCTTTCTAATTACCTGCAAAGGTAGTGACCACCAATTCATAGTAACAGCCAAGCCTAACCTGCACCAGGTCGAGAACCTTATCATTAGGCACCTCCTCTTCTTCCCCTACGGTCATTAACATCGTCCCATTCTCTCCCAAAGGTATAAATTCAAAATAACCCATGTTTGGCATGAGGGTAAATGCCACGTCAGCAGGGTCACACAAGGGCTTCAAGTTGACCCCAAAGTAACATTCTGACGAAGCATACATGGTGGACACCAACGGCAATTTCCAGTCGCTGTAATACCCTAAGGATGGTATGTATTGTGCCATAGAGCCAGTCACAACTGCCTCGATGTATTTAGCTCTAGGCCAAAGGTGGGACAAAACTCCCTTCCACGATGAGCGGCTGCAAATGCGCTCTATCTCGTCCGCAAGATGTGGGTTTGGTGTTGAAAGCATGCTCGACATACATGAAAGGCAATTAGGGTCTGTGATGGCGGGATCTAGTTGTCCAGTGCGGATGTCATTACAGAGACGAACCCAGTTGCGTTCAAGGAATGAGATGGCTCGGAGAAACGCCGAGGCAAAAACGGCCCCTAGCCTTAGGACTTGGTGGCGGTGGATTAGACCCGCTAGCAGTTGGCAATACATGCTTTGGTTGCTGTCGTTGCACAGGATGGCTTGGTCTGGGCTCGTGTAATCGTTGAAAGAGTCGCGTGCTCGGCCCTTGAAGTGCTTGCTCTTGTAGTAGCTGGTGAGCACAGCCCGTGCTGGTAAACCACAAGGAGTTGACGTTTCTGCCTTGATAAAGTAGAGATACATGGCCTTGCCCTCGTCAAGACCAGGGACACACCTAATATCAAGAAAACATTGGAGACATTATATCCTCACGAATTGTCTACATAATGGCTAAAGTGGCCATAGTTGGAGATTAATAAAACTATATACTAATGCATGGACGTCGGGAGATAAATTAAGTGTGTAACTGATTCATGATGGGCATGATTAGATTATATAAAAATGTTCGCCGGTTAAGATCTTCTGCGATTGAGGGCATCATCTTGGGTTCTCCAGCTGAAGTCCCGGAACTGCAAGTACCGTGACAAAAGTTTATTATAGAAAACATAAATATCATAGAAAACCGGAAAACAGAATTCATTCAAAAGGAGGAAATATATATATCACTGAAAGCGCTAAAAACAGAATCACAGAGAGAGAGAGAGAGAGAGAGACCTGCATAGCATCTCAGTTATAGGGTGTCCAGTAATGAGAGAGGAGTCTTCACCATTAGCA